>NW_007733916.1:596-102391 GCF_000696425.1 Galeopterus variegatus
CGTTCGTGCTTCGCCCCGCAAGTGGGGCTGGGCTGGGGGTGACTCACAGAGCTTGCAGAGTTGGGCCGGTCCGGGGTGTTTCACTCCGTTTCTGCGCAGTTTCTGCTGGCTTTCTTGGCCTTTGTTGTCTGGGCTGGTCATTCGTTCCCGCAGCCGGGCTTGGGTTCTCTCAGGAGTCCTCTTCTGTGTCGGCCCCAAAACCTCGAACCTGCTGCCCCTTGTTTGTCGATGTAGGATCGTTGTTGAAAGAATTATTCGCCTTTTGTTGCTCTTGGAAATGCAATTAATAGATGTAGGATGGTTGTTGAAAGAATTATTCGCCTTTTGTTGCTCTTGGAAATGCAATTAATACTCTGGTATCACAGCGCACAGCTCTCAGGATCGCGCTGTCTCCTGGCACGGCCGCTCCAGACCCGTCGCCATGTTCCAACCTATGAACTTTTTGAAGTACCTTTGTATATGTACCATTTCTAAACTTTATTTAATAGTTTAATTTTATGAACATTCAACTTGCTGTCTTACCATTATATTTAGAGATAATCGCAAACATATTTTTAGAATGCTTGCAAAGATTCTTTAATGTTGATTCATTTAACTACTATAAAATATTCCATCATGTACCATAATTTATCTCTCCTGTCATTCCAATTCTTATGCTATTTCAAACATGTTCCTATGAAAAATCTTGCATATGTCACCTTGTACACATATGAGAAAATTTCTCTAGGGCAATGTTTTTCAAAGCGTTTTAAAGGGCTTGATCTACTGTGAAAAATACATTTTATATCACAAACCCAGTACACATATACATATGTCTAGCTATCAAATGAAACAAAAGTTTTAGTAAATAATGTTCATGTTTACTACTTACACAATGTCTACTGGTCAGGACTTTCTAAGTTAATTTTATGAGGCCCTAGTGAATCATACCCTGCAGTTTGATTTAATGTCTTATTAGCAGTCATGAAATCAATTTAGTGAATTGAGACCAGCATTTAAAAAAATTAAATAGAATATATTTTGTAGTACTTTTTATGTCATGGGACTTATATTAAAACTTATTTCAGATATGTGTAAAATGTATATACTGGTTATTTCACGTATATGTAAGCACATATATGTGTTTCTTATTGTGAGTTGAAAATAAGTTTAAAAAACAAATACCGTTCTAGACTAACTCCTTGGGAATTAGTGGAATTAAGGGCCAGGAAAGATCTGGCTACCCAGTATAATTTCATATCCCTCACTTTCTTTGTCTAAATTTAATTGATAGTAAAAGAATTATACCTGAACACTGCAAAGACCAGGATATGGAAGTCGTCTTGAAAAGAAAGATTTCCATAGCTTGGGCTTGGTGACATCAAAATTTATCCTTAGTGGAGAATCATATTCTTGAATATTAAACCAAATCTAAAAAAGACAAGATGACATTAGCATATATATCAGCAGATATGTATGCATGTATGTGTGTGTGCATATACATATGTATGGTGTAGAGAAAGGCATCAGAGAGAGAACAAGTGTTCACACAAGCTGCACACTGTCATTTTTTTTTTGATTTGTAAAATTTGTATGCATTTTATAATCAGTGGCATCATACAGTTGTCATTGACCATTTTTTCACATTTTTTATATCTGAAGTTGGGCGTGCCTTACTGTTGATTGTAGATTGGGTGAAATACCTGATGATAAGTAACTTAAACATTTTTAGGAGAAGGCAGACAAGGCTACTTCTTTATTAAGCTAGCCTTTCCTGATCCTGCTCTTCCCAGCCTCCTCATTGAGTGTCCACCTCTTTGCTTCCACAGCACTCTGCAGTCTCTGAGACACTTGTCTTGTTGAGGCAGTGTAGAGCATATTGGTTCTAGAACCAGACTACTTGCATTTGAATTTTGTTTCAACATTTGCTAACTATGCGACCTTGGATGATTTATGTAACTTCTTTGTGCATCAGTTTCTTCCTCTATAAGTGCAGGATAATACTAGTATCTACCTTACAAGGTTAAGCAGATTCAGTGAGTTGATTCATCTATACCTTAGAACAATGCCTTGTATGTAGTAAGTGCTCAATAACTGTTAGCTATTTTATTATTTATTGTTGTTTATAATTGCCTGTCTATTAATCTGTGTCCTCACTAGACTATTAGACTGTTGCCTTGAGGACATTCACCTTGTACCTATTTACCATTGTGTCTTTAGCACCTAGCACAGCTCCTGGCATGTAGTAGTTATATTGAATGACTTTGTGCATGATGGTAAATATGTCCATTCAACACATTTAATCAGGTACCTACTATGTTCAGCCTCAGTTCTAATCACTGGGGATAAAGTAGTAAATGAAACAGTTCCTACCCTCATGGAGTATCTAATGAGAAAATATAGCAAACAAATAAATACATGGGATGTCAGGTGGTGGTGCATGATGTAGAAGATTATATCATTGGCCCCAATTCTTCACCCTTTCTTATACTGCATACTCTTTCTCATGTTACTTTACAGTTTCTCCCACTAAAAGGGAAGAAATATACTTCTGTGCCCCTTGACTTTTGGCCAATGGACTGGGACAAAACTGTCAGTGTGCAGCTTCTGCGTCTAAACTTAAGAGGCTTTGTATGTGCTTGCTTGCCCTTTTGTGCCTCTGCCATTGTCATTGCCCTGAGTCCCAGAATAAACACACAAGGCAGAGCTGTTCCAGCAACCCACAGACATACAGTGAGAAGCACAGCTGGTCTAGCCACCACCACTTGCTGCAGAGTTACCCAGCCTTGATTAGCAGACTCTTCCCAACCGATCCACAGATCCATGAGAATAAATGTTGAAGCCATTTAGTTTGGGGGTGGGTTTTTACCATCTTCATTGTGGCAATAACTCATTGTGCAAGGGCTATGGAGAAAACTAAGATGCAGGAACAGATGAAATTTTAAGGTGGGCAGGGTGGTTCTCACTGGAAAAGTGACATTTGCTCAGAAATGTAAGAAGTGAGGGAGAAATGTATGAAGCTATTTAATAAGGTGAGTGTGGTCATTCATGCGGAGGAAACAGCAAATAGAGAGTGTACTTGGTGTGTATGAGGAATAGCAAAGAATACCAAGTGGCTTTAGAGGAGTGAGCAAGTAAGAGAGGACAGCAGAGGAAGGGGGAGGAAGTGGGTAGGGTGGGTGTCAGATCATTGAGGCCTTGTGGGCCATTTTGAAGATGTAGGCTTTGACTCAAATGAGCTAAGAAGCTATTGGAGTACTTTGAGCACAGGAGTGACATAAGTTGCCTTTCATTTTAACAGGAATTTTCTTTGCTTTTTTGAGACTAGTCAGAAGAGAGTAGGGGCAAATGGTGTAGTCTCCAGTTAGAAGGCTATTTTGAATAATCAAGGTGATAGCTACAGTGACTGTGCCAAAAATGGTAGAAGTGAAAGTGGTGAGATTCTGGGTATACTTTGAAGGTAGAGCCAATAGGATTTGCTGATGGACTAGATGTAGGAGAGAGACAGAGACAGAGAGGAAGAGAGGAATCAAAGATTAACTCCAAGGGTTTTGGCCTAAATAACCGGACTGATGGAGTTCCTATTTAGAGATGGGAAAGACTAGAAAAGGAAATCAGGAGTTTGGGTGTGGGCATGTCAGGTTTGAGACGTGTGTCTGACATCCAAATGAGGATGTTGGGTAGTTGGTTGGATATCTGAGTTTGAAATTCTGGAGAGCTAGATGAGCCGGAGATATACATCTGGGAATCATCAGCACATGTATGGTGTTCTACGGAAAAAGTATAGATAGAAAAGAGGTTTGATGAGCTTTAAGGATCTCTAGTGTTTCCAGTTTGGAGAAATAAGGAAAGAGCAGCAAAGGATATGGAGAAGTGGCAGGCAGAGAGGTAGGAGGCCTTGATGACTTAGAATCCAAATCAAGAAGTTGTTTTGAGAAGACAAGATCTTTCAGAACTACATTTGGCTATAGGTTAGGGAATGTGCAGAAAAGTAGTGGGAAATAGTACTGGATAGAGATGGGGTCATATTATATAGTAGTTTGAAATCCAGGGTGAGAAGTTTCTGCTTAAATTGGCATGCAGTCAAGTGTCCCTAGTACTATTTGAGCCGTAGAATAATGAAAGCTGAACATCCAGGAGCTTAATCAGGCATCTGTACCAAATAGTTGACTGAATTGGAGATAGATTGTTGAGTTGGTTAGTTATAGTAATGTAGGGTGAAATAATAATGACATGCCCTGGGAAACAAAAGAAGTAGAATCTATATGATTTGGCATTTATAAATAGGATTTAAGTGGGCAGAAGTAAGGGAGAGGGAAAATCAAGGACAATTCTGGGTTTGAATCTGGGTAACTGATAGCCATAAAAATACAATGGTAATTTAAAAGTTCATGGAAAAATGGAATTAAAAGATAATCTGAACCTTTCCATGTCCTTTTTGAAGTACCCTGGTAAGAAGGAGGAGGAGCTGTTTTTTGGAGGCAAAGGAGAAATGATGTGAGTTTTAGATGTGGAATCTGAGATTTTGATAAAACACCTGGGTGTCTAGCAAGCAGTTGAAAATTCACGACTTGAGGATTCTGGGGTTGGTGACAGAATTATGGCTTCTCTGCCAGGATAAACTAGATGGAGCCACAATTAATAATAATAGATATGGTAGTAGAAGAAGTCTAAATACAGAATCCTCAGGAACATCTTTCAAGGGGGTGAATGGGCAGGAGGGGAGGAAGAGCCAGTAAAAGAAATGCAAGAATCTATTTCAGAGAAGGGGGAAAGTGGTTTTTTTTTTCATGAAAAGGGATTAATCATGTCATATGCCATGGAAATGGGGTGGAGAGTGAGGACTGAGAATAAACTATTGGATTTATTTATTCATTAGCAAGACAATGATGCTTCTCAGAGTTTAATTGCATGGGCAGGCAAGAGAAGTAGATTTTAGTGGGTTAAGGTCTGAGTGTGCTGAGAAAGTGGAGGTAGGAAATATAACTAGAATTTAAAGAACTCTGGAAGGAAAGGAAAGAGAGGCAATATTAGTTCAGGGTATAGCCAGGTTGGGAGAAGCATACTTTGGAATTGCTGGACTCCTGAGCATATCAATAGGTAGAAAAGGAGAGAGAAAAAATACAGGGGTAAGTTGGATCAATTAATGGAGCCAGGTTCTGGAGCAGAAGTGGAAACACAAACAGGTAGAAAAGGATGAGACTTATCCCTTGGAAAAGGAGTGAAGGAAGAGGAAGGCTGACCAAACAGGTTGTGTGGTGGTGTAGAGAACAGTTCAGCAAAGCCAGGGTGAGGCCCTCCACGGAGAGTGGGCCAGGCGTAGAGCAGTCCAGAGCAGCCGCCATGGGCATGCAAATCCTCACAAAACTTTGGTCTTATGAGAATCAGTCAATCATACAGTATCGTTTTGAGAGCTAATAATTTTGACAGAGAATGGAGTTCCTTGAAGGCTTGATTACTAATGACCTTAAAATGATTCTCTAAATGTAGATGGAGCTTAATAGATTATTTATGATAATGATAATGATCTTAATTAAAAATAATAATTAACAGGAGAATAGTGCTCCATAGTGCTCTTTTCACATTTGTAATTAATAGTAGTTGCCATTGGCTGAACACCTATGAGAGACAGGTACTTTGCTGGATGCTTGGCATATATTGTCTCTAATTTTAGCAGTAACCCTAAAAAATAGACCAGTGGTCTTCAAAGTAGGGTGCATACCCCTGGGGTGTGGGGGAAAAAAACCTTAATTTTCTAATTATTTCTTTTTACTTTTAAAGTTGTTTGTATAATATGAATAATATATTGATGCACAAGTAAATATATATAATTTGTAAATAAAAGTACATACACTGGGGATGCATGTGCAAATGATTTTTACTGATAGATGCACAAATTTCAGAGACCACTATGATAGATGATGATTATAAAAACAATCAGCCAATAATTAAAGAGTTGTTAGTATGTGTTAGATGCTTTACATCGATTATCTCATTTACTTCTCACAACTAAACTAATGACTTTACTATTACCTCCATTTTACCAATGAAGAAACTGAGGCTGTGAGAGACTAAGAAACTTTCTCAAGCTCACATAACTAGTAAATGATGAAGATGGGGCTTAAACTAAGGCAGTTTGACCCCATAACTCGTGTTTTTAATCACTGCTTTATATAGTACCCTTAATGATTAAATATCCCCCAAAACTGGGTGCAACCAGAATCACCTGAAAATACTGCAGGTCGGGTGGTCTCTAGGAATCACCCTTTAAAAAAGAAAGAAATTCAGTCTTTTCAGGTGATAAACTTGCCCCATTTAGTTCTCAAAACTTTACGAGATGGGCATTATAATCTCTCTTTTAGAAAACTGAGGACAGAGCCAGGACACAAACTCAGATCCTCTGAATCTAAATCCTATATTCTTTCTTTAACTTCATTCTGTTTCTCTGCAAGTTAGGTGACTAATTCAACCACAAGTTTTATTTAGGACAGTTGTGCCACTGTGCTTGACAGTTGATTTCTTTAATTGGTGTATGTGTGTGCACACGTGTATATATTTATTTACATTTATATAAATTTTTTGATACATGAAATATTACTTAAACCAGCAGGCCAATTAAAAAAAATCAATAGTCAACCAACCATGTTTAAAAGGAAATGGTAATACTTACATTATCAGGACCTATTAAACAGCCCACACTTTTCAAGGGACAGAATGTATCAAATTGTGCGTAAAAATGTCCACTGCAGGGATTCCATATTAAATAATGACTTTGCTCCTGAGTTAGCACATAGGCTGTTGGACCCTGAAGGAAAATAGCCATTAAAAACAGTTTCCAACTAATTATGATGCAATTAAGGTCCACTAGTGATTTGCACAGACAATTCATTATTTTAGTTGGACCCCTAATTCCTAAAATCCCAGGGCAAATGGTGAAAATTAGTTTGAAGTTCTGGGTTGTGCTAGATTTAAAAAATAAAATCAAATGTTTATTTTTGCAAAATTCTTGGATGTGATACTAGTGCAGTGCAGTGACCGAATAAGGATAATAGTCACCTTACCCAACCAATATATGTTAAAATTGGCTGAAGAACTATTATTCATGGAAATAAGCAATCACTTGGCAACTGGCATTTTCTCTTTAGAGTAGGATTGTCATTTAAGTATATAGAAGGCTGATTATGTCTGAATACTATTTCTAATACAGTAACTTACATTTGATAGATATTTATAACTATGTAAATATGTAGAAGATTTGAAAGGATATATATCACCTGGGAAAGGGAAATGGGCTTGAGGGTTGGAGCCTGAAGAGGGACTTTACTTTTACTTGGCTTAATGTATTGTTAGATTCTTTTTTTACAATAAGTATTTATTCATTTATTGTTCTTGTGTGGTTTCACCTGATGCTCAAAATAGCCTTCTGGCAAAGGCAGGGCAGAAATTATCCCAGTTTCCTTATAAAATTCAGGATTGTGAAGTGACTTGTTTGGGGTCACACAGCTAATGAGGAATGGGCACAGAACCTTGAACCCAGGCCTTGTGACTTCTCTGCCCAGTGTTTTTTCTCTTGTACCAGCTACCTGGAAGATAGTGATGGAGAATGATTTTGAATATGGATATGATATGACTTTATTACCTGTCTAGCAGTAACTCATGTTATCTAATTCCCAAGGATTCCTAGAGCCCTGTGGTGTGTTTTTGAAACACTCTTTGGATAAGCTGCCTCAATCCATGTGACTTTTATAAACTTGTACCCAAGATTACTCATAATGCCCAGAATTTAGGGATATTTGCAACGGGCTAGAGAAAAAGTTCTAATAGTTACTAAGTCTCCAATCTAATAAAATAACAATAATAACATCAAAATATAGCTGCTAACATTCTTTTATTTCCTTCTGTGGTTAACTGGCTTATTCTCTGTTGCCTTGTAGGTTAGCAGCAGATGCCTGTGGAAGCAGCAGGCATGAATGGGGAAATCTCTAACCATACCAGACTGCTTTGAATCCCCTTCACTCCTTAGCATGAAGGACACTAGATCGCTAAGCGAATCAGAATTCTTGGGAACATGGATGGGAGGATGCTTATACTAAAAGGACAGAGCTAGGTGGGGGTTTGGGGTGGTAAAGGGTTCAGGTTTGCCACAAAACAGTCTGAAGCATTCTGTAGGGCCCTGAGTACCACTGTAAACCATTTCATGTCTTACCACTGGTAGTTCTTCTCTGCCTGTTATGGCATCTCCAGGCTACTTCCCTAGCAATTCAAAGGATGGTTATGAAAATAAGTCCTGTCCATGATTTGGAACATACAACCAGGTTAGACAACTATACTCCTTTGTTAAAGCTAGCCTATGTGTTCTTACCTCCGGAATAGCATTGCCCATCACCAGCCAGGCCTTCTTACCCAGGGACAGAAAATAATTACATAGTAATACTGCATGCTCTTCTTCATCTCCTGCCAGTAGATCAAGAAATTGCTGACAGAAGGAAAAAACAATATATGTTGTATTGACTGCTTTATTCTGGATTGGCTATACAGGATTTTAATAAGTCATATTTGAGATTAGTGCCTTCAAGGATAAAACCAATTTTTGCAGTCTCCCCAAATTTTGATTCTATGTTAATAATTCATTTAAAAAAACAAAATTAACAAAAACACTTTTAGTGAACATGGTGTTCTCTGACATTGATGATGACATTTCTGGAATCAACAATCACTATGATTGGGGTGGGGTGGGTGGAACAAATTTCATTTTTACTTTTCATTTTGAGTGTATATATGATAGCTCACTATGTGCTAAACACTCTTTAAAGCATTTTGTATGCATTAACTCATTTACTCCTAGAACAGTCCTTTGAGAGAGGTACTCTTATTTTTACATTTTACAGATGAGGAAGTACAGGTACAAATCAATAAGGTAATATCTAGAAAGTGTTAAAGCCAGTCTGGCTCTAGAGCACACGAAACCATTCTATTCTTTGTATTTCTTACAGATATCTCAAGGTTGTAGAAATTTGTCTCTAAAATTGTCAACATTTATGTAGCCAAAATATATTAGGGAACAAAAAAATTAGAGTGCACTTATGTTTCTTCAACTTAGGGCTATCCTTCAAAAGAAGTTGTATAATACAATTCAGCTTTATGCAAATACAGTACAACATGAGATCCAGAAGCAGAATTAATACCTGTGATAATATGTTTGTTTCATACTACTTACTATGCATGTGAAAGTTTGTGTAGCAAACATAGATTATAAATTTTATGAGGGCACGGACCATGTTTATTTTGCTGATAGCCAGAACTTAGTACAGTGTCTGATATGTGGCAGGTGACCAAGAAATACATACTGAATAAATAATGATGCCATGCCTTAAAAAGCCCACAAATTAAGGAATATGTAATTTCAAATTATATTATGGAATGTAATTTTGATTTTTTTAATGAACAAAACTGGGATACGTTAAAGTAATACTGGGAGGGTGATTCAGTATTAGGACATCTGAAGTGTTATTTTTTTGTTCTTTGTGAAAGAAATTAAGTGTTTTTTTTTAACTTCTGAGCTTTGGGAAAATTGAAACAGAAAGAAAAAGTCCTTCAAAATTTAGCTTAGGGCCGGCCTGGTGGCGCACTGCGCTAGTGCGCCACTTGGGAAGCGCAGAGGCGCTCCCGCCGAGGGTTCGGATCCCACATACAGACCGGTTCCCACTCACTGGCTGAGCGAGGCGCGGGGGCAACACCGAGGGTTGCGATCCCGTTGCCGGTCCCGGTCCGGTACGGGGGCAACACTGAGGGTTGCAATCCGTTGCCGGACACGGGAAAAAGACAAAAAAAAAAAAAAAAAAAAAATTTAGCTTATCCTGCTAAACAGATGATCAAGTAGATTTTTATGATAACTAATGAATATTGCGATTTAAAATTATGCAAACCATTTAGCTAATATTCACTTAAGTCAGTTCAAGTTAGTAAATCTGTGAGGAAGAATTACTTACATCAGATGTGCTCCATAGGTCACAGACACCAGCAAATGAAACAGTGTCAGGTAAGAAAGGAATCAAGGACACATATCGAGCCACCAGTTCCTATATAAACAAAATTAGCTTTAAAAAAATAATTTCTAATAAAATAGAAAGTTGCATCCTCTACATTATTTCTTAACACAATATAACTTCCATCTATCACCAACATTTATTTGTACAGAATGAAACTAATGCTAAGTGCTTATTCAATGTTGCATTAGTATTATCTCACTTAATCCTCACTTAATGTCCAACGTGGAAGGTTATTGTAATTATGTATCTTTTACAGATGAAGAAACTGGCTCCTGTGTCCCTTTGAAATGTCCTCTTTTTTTTTTTTTTTCTTTTTTTTGCATTTCTTTACTTTCTGGTATAACAAGACTTTCTAGGATCATCTTGTACTTTCCTTAGCCCAGTTCTGAAAGCAGCCATTTCTCCAAGAAGCCCTGGTTCCTTTTAGAAGGGAATAATAGTATTTAGGAACCAGGATCTAGGCATCATTGTGATTATAACTCAACTTTCTGTAATTTTTAAGGAGGTTAATCTCTTCGTATGTTTATTGGCCTTTCATGTTTCTACTTTTGTAGATTTATATTTAAGTATTTTGCACATTTTCTTATTGATTTGTAAGAGTTGCTTTTGTTTTTGTTTTTTATTTTAAATATATTCTGGTGACTATTCCTTTGTGTAGTATATATGTTGTAATATCCTCTCTTCATTTGTAGCTATTTTTTAATGTCCTTCATCTGGGAAAGTGTCTCATGGTGTCTTTTGGTAAATCCAGGTTCTCAATTTTAATGTCAGATTTTTTTTTTTTCTTTATAGTTTGTGTTTTCTGTCTTGTTCAAGAAATCATTCCTATCTCAGGTCTTAAAGATAAAAAATCACCTTTCACATTTAAGTCTTCAACCTATCTGCAACTGAGTGATGTGAGGTAGGAGTCTATTTTCATTTATTCCATATGAAAAATCAATGATTTTAGTACAATTTATGTAATAGTCAATCTTTTCTTTACTAATTGTCAATCTTTGTCACATATCAGGATTCCATATTTGAATGGGTCTATTCTGGGTTTTTAAATTTTTCTTCCATCTTTTTCGTTGTAATCCCTGTGTCAATACCATTTTGCCTTAATTACTATGGTCTCATAAGTACTTTGTATATATGGTATGGGAAGTCCTCCCACTGGGTTCTTATTCTTTAGAATTGTTTTGGCTATTTTTGGCCCTTTGCAATTCTATATAAATATTAGAATCAGCTTGCCAAGTTTCACTAAAAACTTTTAAAAATCTAGTTTCACAGTCTTTGTTTTTTAAAAGTTATACTCACTGTTTTCATTCTTTTAAGTGGTTAATCTAGAAATCTCAACATGCATATTTATGTTAAACTCTAAAATATCTTTGCCCTCATTTTGGAAAATACAAGGGCATTAAAATATTCTCATCAATCCTGTCCTGACACACATGATGCACATTTTTTTTCAGAGTTTTTGTCCTATTCTGATTTTTCACCCACATTGCTATTGTTATTAAGACAATACGTATTTATAGTTATTCACAAGTCTCCCACTTTTTCTTTACCTAGCATTATGTTTTGCATCCAGAATTTTCCTCTGAGAGCCTTCCTTATCTTTGAAGTATATTTTTTAGACATTCTGTTAGTAGAGAATCTTTTCGTTGTGAATTCTCCCAATGTTTGTGTGAAAGATAGTTTCACCGGATATAAACTACTAGTTTGGCAGCTATTTTCTTTCAGCCTTTTGAAGATGTTCCTCTTCTGGCTTTCATTTGTGCAGTTGAAAATTCTGTTGGTTTAGAGCATTCTTCTTTTGTGAATATTCTGTGTTTTCTGTCTAGCTGCTTTTAAGATCATTTTTGTCTTTGTAGTTCCCTATGATATGCCTAGATTTTGATTTCTTTTTATTTATCTCGCTTAGGATCCATTGGGCTTTACTCAGAAGACTGTTGTCTTTCATCAAATCTTGGAAATTCTCAGCTCAGTCTCTTTGAATATTGCCTTTCTCCATTAACACACCATTTGGACCTTCTCCGTGCGTCCTCCGCATCTCTTAACCATTCCTTTATGCCTTCCAGTTTTTTCTGTCTCTGTGCTGTATTCCAAGTATTTTCTTTGTATTTTTACTCCAGTTCACTAATTCTTTCTGTATTTAACTGTATATAACTTAACTCTGTGTTTGGCTTTATGTAACTTTTTAAAAATCTGTTTAATTCTTAATTTAAACTATTGTATCTGTTATTGCTATGAGTTCCATTTCGTACTTTTAAAAATTTGCTTGTCAGTTCCAGTAGTCTGTTGTTGTTTAATTATACTTTCAGCTTCCCAGATTTCTTAAACTTATTAAACGTATCTAACTTATATTCTGTATCTGATAATTCTAATATCTGCCATCTTTGTGGTCCGATTCTGTAGTTTGTTGCTTCTGCTAACTCTTACCTTCTTCATGGCAACTTATTTTTTCATTGATGATCACTTATTGTACATGTTACCTGGGACATTTTCTGTGGAATTTTTTTGAAGCTAAGTTTGAAGGGCTTTCTTCTAGAAGGGTTTGTGTTTGCTTTTGACAGGGATCTAGGGAATACTAGATATGTGGTTGAAGTGTTTTGGGGTCATATGAATAGTGTAAATTCCATCCCAAATGTGAGTAAATACAGGTTAGTGATTGGGAAGTCTCAGGATATACTTCTTTTTTTTCTCTTCCATCCAGCATCAAGACTGAGACAGGCAGGATTCCTTCTGTAGGTCAGAGGATTTTCTAGTTTACCCATTGATAATATTACCCCTCAAGGGTCCCAACTTTGTGCCTGAGTCTCTAATTCAACCTTCCAGCCTGTTCTAACCTGTGTGTTACCTCCCATCTCACACAGCCTCGTGGCTCATTGAAACCTAGTTCTAGTCATCGGGAATTATCACATGGCCTGAGAGCAAATGATATTTCCAGCCCTCACCTTTGTCGAGTCTTTCTTTCTTCTTGTTTCTTATCTCTGATTTCCCCCCCTCACTTTACTTCTATTTCAGCCATAATTTTAAAACATTTTAAATATTTTATTTATCATCTTTAAGTGTTCTCTACTGGAGATATTTTTCA
This sequence comes from Galeopterus variegatus, assembly GCF_000696425.1. Classification (NCBI taxonomy): domain Eukaryota; kingdom Metazoa; phylum Chordata; class Mammalia; order Dermoptera; family Cynocephalidae; genus Galeopterus; species Galeopterus variegatus. The sequence goes on from NW_007733916.1 coordinate 13,701, forward strand.
TACTTCTACTATGTTAGGTAGAATAGAATTCCCTATTATGGTTTCTATAAAAATTAATTAAAAAAAGGTAAATGAAATGTAGAACACAAGGTGTTTTTTTAATATATCTATGTCTGCAAATAGATGTATCATCACCCTATTTCTAAATTACTATATTAATGACTATTAGCAGCAATTACTCCCTATACTATCCACTCTCCAAAAACAGTTATAGGTTGGGGCCGGCCCGGTGGCGCACTGCTACAGTGCGCCGCTTGGGAGCATGGCAGCGCTCCCGCCAAGGGTTCGGATCCCACATACAGACCGGCCGCTCACTGGCTGAGCGAGGTGTGGGCGCAACGCCGAGGGTTGCGATCCCGTTGCCAGTCCCGGTCCGGTACAGGCGCGACACTGAGGGTTGCGATCTGTTGCCGGTCACGAAAAAAGACAAAAAGGAAAAAAAAAAACAAAAAAAAAAAACAGTTTTAGGTTGCAGTACTCACTTAAAAGCCTGCTTAACATTATAGCTTCTGGTTCATGTGAATTTGCGATGGGTATAATGCTTTGAAGCCAGAGAGTGGTGCATGTATAAATATATGTATAAGTGGCCCAGTATGGGTGTACTTTGATGTGATGGCCTACATGCTTAAAATACTTAAATTTTTGAAATAATTTTTGCTTAATTTGAATTCAATGATGTTTATAATACTGAATAGTTATCTTGGTATAGTAGAAAGTTCATGAGTTCTGAAGTTAGAGACCTTGGTTCAAATCCTAACAAAGTTACTAAGAATACATAAGGAAAACGTGTATGTAAGACATTTTGGAAGCGTAGAGTATCTTTTATATGTTAATTTGCCAACACTTAATGTGCCAGGGACACAGCACACAATAATTGTTTGCTGAAAGAATGAACTAAGGATTATAACCATGCCTGGTACTTTCAGACTTAAGCATGCCTCATAGTAATAAAGCTTTAATCATTACTTTCATCACTAATGATCTTGATACAGTTAATATCTTAAGTACTATGAAAAATGGTAATTAAAGCGGCAATATACTGAAATTTTAAAACATTTTTAGCAACAGCACTAATTGGTTATAAAATACTTACTGCAGTTGCCTGTGGATTATTGGGGTAGACATTAAGGAGCTCCTGAGGAGGGTTTAAAGGTTTGAGATAACGTGTAATAAAAACGGTTTTTCCACTTATGTCAATTACTGTTGTAAGGCACTGACGATTAGGAAACTTTAAGGCACATTCAGCTTGAAACTTCTCTGTTGCTTGAAGCAGTTTCTCATCTTCTTGAGAATCAAACTTTAAAAAGAAAGACTCCATGGAGTTTATATATGATTACAGGAGACAAAGTAAAACATGTTCAGATTCCACAGTCAACATGAACTAAATGTGCGGTTTGGGAAGTATGATTAAGTGACTCCTTACAAAACTGTCATGTCCTGATGTCCCTGCAGCTTTATTTAATTATATTTATAATTTAAAAATTAGACTGATTTATTAAATGCTTTAAATACATTCAATAGGTTTGAAAGAAAGTAGTCAACAAGCAAGCACCATATGGAAACAATCTATGAAAATTAAACTATGACATATTAATTCTGATTGACGAGACCAAGCAATAGTTTTACATATATTTTGATGCTGGTTTTAAGAGCAGTGGGTGAGTGAAGGAAGTTTAGAAATTTAACATCTCAAATGCAAAGCATAAGCAACTTATGTTAAATGGACAGCAAACTTATATATTACATGTGTTTAAAAGTTTCAAATTCATAATCACTTTAAGAAATAATAGTAATGGATCTCAAGGAAAAAAGAAGCAGAAATAGAAAAATCAAATGTATAATAATTAAAGTGGTTCTCTGATCCAGGATGAGCAACCAGTCTTTTAATAGTAAAAAGACTACTAGTCTTTTTAATAGTAATTCAAAGACTTTTTAATAGTAACTCAAAGCAGATGAAACAGAACAAATTTCAATTGCCTTTAGAAACATTGTCATCCCTTCCCCCAGCTAAAAAAAAAAAAAAAAAAAAAAAAGCAGGTATTTGAATGTTTTTACAAGATTTTTGTTGTTTAGTATAAAAATATATGCATGGTTGCTTTCATTTCAAAGGATTTCAAGACAAACTCGAAATTTTATTAGAAAGATTAATTTTTAAGTAGAATTTAGAGGAAGTGCTTGCATTTTTTTTGGGGGGGGGAGGGAAATGCATCCAGCTATCCTCCTGTACTCTGCTTTATTTTTCTTTTTAACACTTAAAGCCACTGACATACGATATATTTGTTTACTCTGTCTCCCCCATAAATTAAGATTGCTGAAGTCGGGGATTTTGTTTTGATCTCATTCTTTAATTCTCCAGTACTGAGAATACTACCTGGCACACAGTAAGTGTTTAACAGATATTGTTGAGTAAATAGAAGACATCTTATTACCTTTTTTTATGACCCCACATAGAATCTAGATTATCATAATTTTTATTTACTTCCCCTTGTATTGTGGCTTCTATTTCTAGTTTGATTGCTGTACCCTGAGAAGTTGGGATAGTGGTTATGGGAGTTATTTAGGATGGTGGCATCTCCAAAAGCCTCCTGTATATTCTCATGGGATGTCTCCTGACATTCAAATCTTAACATCATTATAATCATTTTAACCACCTATGCTTAACATAGTGCCAAGACACAGTAGCCACCCAATAGGGGTTATGATGGATAAGTAATTAAATGAAAAGGGTTGAGCTCATAAGGCTTTGGTGTGGGTGTGTCACAGATTCCCAGAGTAGAATAGTCAAGCCAGAAATAATTGTAATTTTAGAAAGATGGAGAATTATCAAACAAGGATGGTGTGAAAAAAAACCCACCCAGTTGAATTTATCCCTACTTCTTTAAATGCACTCATATACTCATTCATGCAATTATTTGAACACTGCTGAGAGTCTGACAGGTTCCAAGCACCTGGATAAATGAGTATGAAACAATCCCTTAAGGAACTTCAAGTCTAGAGGGGAACATTAATAAGCAATCAGGTACTTAGAATAGTTGACCAGAGATTCTATGGGGATAAACACACGGTGCTCTGGGAGTATTTAAGAGAGGCATCTATAGGCACTTCCCAGAAAGAATGACAAAAATCTTGAATTAGTACATACTATTGGCTTTCCAAGTTGAGAAAAGTGTGCCTAAAAGCTTTTACTGCCATATGGACCTGAATGTTCTGTTGTGTATCTTGGTTCTACAACTAGTGCTTCTTGAGGGCAGGGCCTTTGTGTGAATAAGTTTGTGTCCCTTCCTGCACCTAGCATGCACATGGTGAGCATTTAATAAGTATCTATTCATAGTCGTTCATACTTGTTTAGGCCACCAGGATGCCATTTCATGGAGTGAAACAGGAATTTAAGGAGTAGTATGCTGTGTTGATGGTCTAAGAAGTGTAAAGGTCTAAATGGTCTAAAAAGCTGAAAACTAAAAGAATTTGGGTTATTTATTATGAAACAAATTAAGGTGGAACTGACAAATTTACAGTTTGATTCAACACGAAATTTGGAAGATTCTTAACTGACTCAATTATTTATTTACCTCTAGGTTAATGTAAACATTTACAGAAAAAATGAAAAGTTTATCCTGTCTTTGAATAGCTACACATGACAGCCCCAACTGACCAGAAATAATTTTCAGAGCTACACTTTCTCTGTAAGAAGCAGCTTATGTAAACAGTGGAAGTAGCTTCCAGTGCACAGTGACATTCAGACTGATGACTTTTTAGATTCAAAGCTAAGAATCTTTCTAACAAAATGAAATGGGCCCAAAGACAAAGCTAGACATTCCTCCTAGAACTGCAGACATCTATAGTTCATTGCGAAGGAATCAGACATAAGGACCCAGCATCTGTCCCCACGTGGCACTATACAAAAGCAGCTAATTAAAGCCTAATAACTACTGACGGATAAATTGTGAAACAAAATACTTGGTACCTTTTTAAGCATGTCACTCATCTATCAGAGGCAAAAAGAAAAAGGAAATGAAGACTTTATTAACAGAAATAATCTATTTTAAAAAACATGTTTTTAACCAAGACAGTGTTAGTAGGGGATGTTAAAATAAGTTTTGGGAATTGCTACTGATTTATTATTTGTTTGTTTCTCATGCCTTCATTTTTAGAGATCTAAGAGAAGTGTTTCACACAGCCACAATGGGGCAGTGAAATGCCATCAAAGGCAGCAGCTGGTCACCTCGTTAACAGCTTTAGGGAAGGAAGGCTTTAGGACCAGAGAACTGTGTTTCAGATCTCTGGAGCCCTTGTCAAAGTCCTGTAAGAAGAAGTCGGTGCCTGGGAAGGATGCCACTTAGTGCGAGGAGTCTCGGGTTTTTGGGTTTTCATCCTTTCTGCCAGTCACAGACTGCTTTCACATGTTTTGGAAGCTCACCTCCAGATGGGGTCCTAGCTGACTGCTTTTTTCTTCTGTTAAGAATGCACAGATCTTTTGTATGCGAGCATTTTTCTGTGTAAACCTGGTTGTTGACTTTCTCTTGAGTTTACACATGAAGACAAACATTCGGAATATATATTTCCCTTTCTAAAAATATTTTGAAATGCATGTATTCTAATATGTTTTCTAGAAAACCACAGCTTTAGTGACAAAGCCTAGCATATAAGATTAATTTAAATTTCATATATTGTTTTTCCAGTAATCTTTTGTGTCCTTTTGTAAATGCATTACAAATAGGAGATAGTGACATTATTATTCTGTGTGAACCTAACTGTAATACTAGAACAGGAATAGGAGTGTGCTTGCCTTTTTCGTCTCTATCTGAGTCTCAATTACAATGGATAAACTAAAGAGTCAGCATGATAACCTATTAGTGTAGCTTAATAGTGAACAGTTTGTTCTTACACATGAATGTAAGCTTGGTGGAATATTTTATCTGCTTTTCTAGGCAGTCATACACCCAGTGCTTAAGAAGTGCCTGTCACATAGAAGCTGCTAATATTTACATATATATTCAATACATATTTACATATGTCCAATTTAGAGTCAGACAGACGTTTACAGTGTTACCTCTGCCATGTACTGCTATATATGTAAATGGAAGCCTATTTTCCTCTTCTATAGTTGGAGACCCATTGTCCAAGACAAATGTGAGCATTAAAGGAGAGAACATAATATCCAATGTCTGACATAGTGCTGAGGACAGAGTAATGACTCGATACATGTTATTGATGGTGGTTGTTATTAGTGTATTAGTTTATATATGAATAAGAGGTCACAATCAGTACTTTCTCCCAAATCCAATGAGGGCAGTATGCATAAATGCTGCTCAAGTATATTACATTAAGAAAGTTGTTTCCCAATGATGAAGGTTGGGGAACAGTTGCTAACAAATGGAAGTTCTGGAAATTCCTTTTTCTAGAGCTGTTTCAAAGAGTCCTTGTGCATATATTTATTTGTTTCATGAAATGAGTGGAGATGACCCATGAAGGTCATCTAGCTTTGGTCTGATGCATTGATTCAATGCATAGCACAGCCAGGGATGTGAAGTCGGACATGGGAAGGTATTTCTGTACGCTTGCCAACAAATGTCAAATAGAATAGCAATGTCATGTTCTAGTTCACCATATCTCATTTCCTTCACATTGAGAAAATTCTGCTTAAAGCAGAGCATGTTTATATTTGTCTTGATTTGCCTAAAAGTTTAAGTTGCTGATTGACTTAAGAAAGCACAAACTCACACATCTGTTCTCTCACCATCATTCTGCCCAAACTGAAAGAATAATAAATGGACAAAGAAGTAAGGAAACCTCTGTTTGTGTAGCACAGTCAAAGTTTATAAAAGCATAGCCTAGCAATCATTTCTCATGTTTCGTCAACATCAGACATGGGTTTCCAAATGTAAAGCAGAGTTACCTTTTCTCGAACTGACTCTCCAGGAACCAGTTGAGGCTCAATGGTAATAAACAAGGTGATGTAGGAGCCTTCACTTAAGCTCCGGGCAGAATCAAAACCCCGCTCCATAATCATGTTTCGCTCCTTACTGTAACCCAGAAGAACTGGGGGAATATCTATTTTAAATGTTCCATCAATCTGTGAAGAAAATATGACTTGATAAACATCCTCGTGATTTTTCCAGCAGAATTTCAAAGGCAAGGGTCATCTCCTCATTGTCTGATGAATTAAATAAACACTGCTTAAACTGGCATTCAAAGACCACCCCATCTTTCTAGCTTTGTCTCCCCAAGCTCTCAGCAGAAATGGCTCTATATTTCCCTGCCTTCTTTTCTTTGTGTAGCAGAGAGTGTACCGGTTACATAAGTTGCCTAGGTTCAAATCCTGGTTTAAACTCTGATTGCCTCAGCTTCCTCATTTGTAAAAAGAGACGATAATAGTAGCTACTTCTTAGGGTTGTTATGAATACTGAATGAATTAATAGACATAAAACACTAAGAAAAATGGCATATGTTAAGTGCTCAATAAACATAGACTTAGTAGCCATTGGCCTTCTCTGGGATGCCCAGTTTCCCATCTCCACCTTTTAGAATTTTAATCATTTTTCAAGGCTTAGGTCAAATGTCTCCTTCATGAATTACTTTATTTCCATTACCCTCACATATAGTTTGTTTCTTACATTTGATACATTAACACATTCTGCCTGACTTAATAGTTGTATGCATATTTGTTACTTTCTTCTAGATAATTTCTTTCTGAGAACAGAATCTATATTTTCCCCCCTTTTATATCACCCTTCTCTGGCATATAGCAGTACTTTGTGTATACAGTAGGTGCTTAATAAATATGAATTGAATGGACGACAAGCCACTTATATAAAAAGGACTTACATAAAGGTTCAAAATGGCAGAACTTTTCTACTTTTGTAAAGACAAAGCAACAATAAATTGATTAAAGACTGTCTACTACTGTAAAACTACTCAGGGCTAGAATTTGAAATTCACAAAAATTTGTAGAGAATCCAATTTTTGTTTCGGTCTTAATGGCATTCATGTCTCAGGAGAAACAGAGAAAGAACTTAAACTTTCAGTGAATATGCCTTCTAGGGATGAATTAAGTAAGCAATTATTTATTTTTCTCCTTACATTGACAGAGTTCATCAAAAAGCCTGTGCCCAGTCAGATGAGTACAGGGGAAAGAAGGGTGTAAAACTGATGACATAAAAAGTACAGCTGAAATAACTGAGTACATTTATTCTGTAAAATACATAGATGACCCAGGAAGGAGGGAATGTGAATGATCTTCAAATATTTGAAGTGTAGGATTTGAAAGGGTTTGGCACCCTGGGCATTGCTGATATTTGGGCCCAGATTATTCTTTGCTGTGGGGGCTGTCCTGTGCATGGTGGGATGTTCAGCAGCATCCCCAGCCTCTGCACACTAATTGTCAGAAGAAGCCCCCACTAGTGTGACAACCAGAAATGTCTCCAGGCATTGCCAGTGGTTTCCCATGGGTACATTTATGCACGTGGGCTTTGGAGCCATGCAAAGCTTTTAAAATGACAAATGTAATGAAGTCATTTTTTAAAGACATATTAAAACATTTAAACTAAAAATTCGAATAGTCCTCTCTTCTTTTACCAATCTCACACCCCAGGGAAAAGCAATGTTAGCATATTGGAAGTTAGTAGAAGTCGGATCCAACTCTGGAAGCTTTGTGATTTCAGTAAGTTGCTCAACCTCTCTAGGCTTCTGCTTCTTCATCTGTATAATGGAGATAAAGATGCCAATTGTGTTGTTGTAAAGTTTAACTGAAGTGCCATAAACTGCCTACTAATAGTATGTAATATATGCCCAATAAATATAGTTTTTACTACTATTATTACTGAATCAGGATTCTACTTGTTACGTGTAGCCACAGAGAACTGAACCAGGACCTAAGAATAGGAATTACAGGGAAGTACATAGATTATGGCACAGTTCAAGGAAGAACTTTATAACATCTGTTGGAAAAGGAACAAACTGCTTCATCAGGTAGTGACTTTCCTGCGAGTGAATTCTAGAGGCACTCAAATAGAGCATGGACATTACCACAATATAGTAAAAGAAATTCATTTATCAAGGAGTTTGTAGTAATTACTTCTGAGTACCCTTCCAAATGTGAAATTCAGCAATGGCAAATATCACGGGAAGTTTGATTTTCAAAATGATATGCGCTTACATTTTTTTTCATTTAAAATCTATTCAAAGAAAAATGTAAATTCTTTTGGCAAGCACACGACTGCAGCATAATCTGTAGACTGTCCCTTTTGCCTGGGGAGGACTGCAATTCCAGTTGGTCCTCAAGATTCCAACCAATCCAAGCCTCTCTGACTTGAGTTTTGGTCTCGGTCTTGCTGGGGATTCTGTGGTCCAGGCAGCATTTGCTCTGTGTGGTCAATATAGTGGCTCAAAGCTTGTCATTGCCATGGATTTAACTGAGATGTTAAAGCAATTTCAGGATCTTTAACTGTCTCAGATTAGAGCTACTGGTCATTCAAATGTTGTCAGTGTAATTGATCCCCTTAAGCTACATCATTAACTCTGAAGCAGGGTGTCTTTGTTGAGCATGGCTCTACTAACCATTATTCATGCTTTAAATAGTGAAGATGTGTAGAAATATTAATAGAATACACTTGATTAAATGGGCCATCAACTGTCCTGATTCTTTTCTTCAAGGAACTTTCAGCATTATAGTTCCACTTTTGTCATTTTGACAGGTTTCCACTTCATCTTACCTTTTTCTTAACTTCTATTTAAATGTTTAAAAAATTCTCAGATTCAAGCACTCATACATTAACTACTAATTCTAAGGAACATAGATGTTTAACAAGTCATGCAGATGTGAAGGAAGATCAGTGGCTTTATATAGTGGGTTTTATCTTTCCAAGGGCTTTGCAGATGTATTCTCTCAGTGCTGAGGATCTATCCCCTCAAAGAAAATTTTAACCAGAAAAAATGGATAGAGAAGCTACTTATTGCCATGGAATTCTTACCCTTAGATGCTTACCCTTGCTTGGAAATATATCGTGCTAAAAGGAATTTTCACACATCCCAACCAGTATCTCTCAATGCGGGTATGGATTCCACTTCCTCTTTCACGGTCATCCTAAAGGAAGGGTGGAAAGTAATAATTGTTTAAGAACTTCAGACACTCAATTAATTTGGCAGCAGCAGGATTTTAGCTGAAAGCATATATTAGTTTAGACTTAGGTTAGACCTAATTGAATTCTGGTTCAGATACTTAATAGCTTTGTGACCCTAGAAAAGTCATTTAACATCTCTGAACCTAAGTTTTTTCTTCAATAAACTGAGATTTAACAATCTACTTTATAACATTATTTTAGAATTAAATAAGACAACACATGTAAAGCACTACTACAATTCCTGGCACAGAGCAGACACTTGACTGAAAATAAAAAAGCAAGTTCTCTTTTCCCCACCCCCCTTTCCCATTATACATGTCAAGTTTCAAGCATTTCAACACAGGAAAGATGGAAAATGTGTTTGGGACTTATATAGGGGGTAGAAGATATGAAAATGAGTACAGATGTCTTCCTTAAAACTGAGAACTTACCTCTAAGACATCGTACAGTACTTCATCAAAAATGTTAATGAATATGTCATCTTTCACTGACTGCAAACTGGCGGTGCTGTAATCCCCATTAGGGGCCCTGCAAAATAACACATGGCCAGGGACCATGAAAACAGGCAAAACGATATTATGAGCACTCAAATGTCAACATTTGAAAAATACCCCAATGTGGGGATTAAAAGCAGTGCTTTTATTTCAATGATATAATTCCTGCACGTGAATGAAAAGAGCACTAGACTGGAGACTCTGTGCAGAGACAAACCCTCTGCTGACTTGTCCTGCTGAGTCTCACTTTTCCCCACATCCCCGTGGTAAGCTTCCCAGGCTTAAGCCGGCTTAGTGGATGGGCTACAAGGTCACCAGCTGACACTGGAGCGAGTATACAAACTTCCTAAGCAACTGGGCTCCAGAAGGTATTTCTCCAGCAAGACCATTCTCTGGTCATAAACCTCCTATTGTTCTGAGGCTGGGTGAAGGGTCTCTGCCTCCCACTCACTTTCCCCATATATAGGTAAAGTAATAGAGGGGTGAGGTTCATTTCCTGGAACATAACCCGCCATGAGTCCCGCCAAGCCTAGCCGACAGGCCTTTCCACATCATGGCTGAAGACCAGGTACTGTGTGTATTTTGTTGAGCATTTGCCTCTAAGTTTTCTGGATCTTTTCAGTTGCTCCATGTATAATAATGCTACCTGTCCCTCCCTTCTGACTTAACTGCTCTGTCTGCAGTTTACTATGTGGCTTTAAGTAAGTTGCCATCCCTCTTTGGATTTTAGTATCTCCTCCGTAAAGGAAAGGGTTGGACGGGGCTCCCTCTAAGACTGCTACAAGTACTGGATTTCCAGTCAAGATGGTGAAATAGATGGTCCCCAGCGTCACTCTCTCCCACAAGTCAACTAATTTACAACTATTAAAAAGCAATAACAGCCAAGCTGGGGCTTCCAGAGCTCAGGGGAAGAGGAGGAGAGACCTATGGAGTGCATAAAGGCCAGAGAATCCACGATGAGAGAAAGAAAAAACCTCTCTGACCATTTTGAGCCCTAGCTGCTTCCAGGCTGGAGCTGCTGAGTGCATGGAGCAGGAGCTGGCAAAAGCCTCAGTTGTGCCCTTCAGATGAAGTTGCATTGGAGGTGGCAGGGGAGAAGGGGAACTTGGTGGCCCCCAGACCAGCAAGACCACTAATAAGGTTGCTGTGGGCCCACATAAGAGCAAGGAGCTATAACAACTGAAAAAAAAGGAGCCACTCAGAGGCTAGTGAGTCATTGCAAGGGACCAGAGCACAGTACCTGTCCCATGGGAAGTGTTTGCTGCACAAGCAGTGAGGGAGATGGGCCCACCAGGAGAACACTGGGACACAGCAAGGACAGCTGATCCACCCATCAATCAATGTAGGACCACTCAGAGGAGACTGGTCAGGAATATAGAATTGCATGGGGTGCAGTTTGATGAAAAGACTCAGGCCCAGACCAGTGTTTCTACACAATCCAGGTGCATTGGATTTCACTAAACCCGGAAGTACTATAAAATCAACCATTAAAATCTAAGCTGCACAAAAAGCCTTCCCCAGGGACTCAACAGCAAAGCAGCAATTTAGCTCAACCACAGAGCTCAAGTACTGGTCCCCACAGGAAGTTCCCCCCACATTAGAAGTAAGCAAAGGACAACAAATCACTTCCAGCACAGAGTTTAAGTGGTGGGAACAGAAAATCATCCAACACAGAACTGAAAGAAAAAACGGAGTACCCACAACCAGAGATAAAGTTTGATATTAACTAGCAAAGGTCTCATTTCACCAAAGAATACTATAACACCTAGAAGGACTGAAAGTCCTCTGGGCTACCAACCCAGAAAGGGGGGACAACCAGGCACACTGCCAGTGCCATGGGGTCTACCTGGGGTCCTGAGGTATGGGGTCCTGGGGACTGGACCCTCCACACACAGCCAGGCACACCTCCAGTGCCATGGGGCCCACCCAAGGTCTGGAGGCTTGGAGCTGAGGACCAGACCCCCTCCCACAACCATGCACACCACCATTACCACCACCAACTAGGTAAGGAGCATACCCAAAACATCACCTCCACATGGGTGGCCCACCACAGCCACCACAATAACCATAGCTGTTATGAAAGTGGCTAGATACCACAACCACCATGCAGATGGTCCACCAGCCACTGGAGTGCATTGACACAAGAAGAGTCACCAGCAGAGGCCAAAGTAAAGAAGAGGACGTCTCTTTCCACAAAGCTCATTCCAGAGTGACAGAAGAAGCATCTGCTCTACAATAATATTGGGAGAGCTGAGCACACCTCTCAGCATTGGACAGATCTTCTAGGCAACAAATCAACAGAGTAACCATTACTCTTTCAGAAGGAGAGAAGAAATCTAGGGTAATTAGGGGGGAAGCAGGGAGGGGGGAAAGAGAGTGGGATGGGGAGAGATTGGACAAGGGCATAAAGAATAAGTACAAATTGTAACAATATATATGTGCTAGTAATATTGATTTGGTCAACATATGTCAATGTTGAGCCCCCAAAATATGTATAATCAATTTTGATTCAATAAAATTTTTTAAAAAATGATTGCTAAAGGTACTGAAATAATGAGTCTTTTAAATATCTAAAATCCTTTGACCAAAGTTCTGAAATGCGTATTTATATCTGGTGAGGGAGAAGTGTAATTTTGGGGAACAAGAGATTTTCAAATTCACTTAAGGATGAGACATGAGGAAGAAAGGAAAAGCAGCGTAGGGGCAGTTGGGTCAGGGGAATGAGAAACTGAGCCATGAGAAGCCAGAGCCTGGAGGGGAGTAGAGTGTCCCAGTGATGAACCTGAGTTGCAAAAGTTGGAAATTTTTCCATTTTTATTCTTGAAAGGAATTGGCTGTGGTACAAGAGAAAAACTGGGATTTGGTGTCAGGACACCTGGGTCTTGTTCTAATTCATGAGCTACGAAACCTTTCACCTTAGCTCTCGCTGAGCCTTTGTGTCCTTCACATCTCTTCAGAATGTTCTATAGTTCTTTAAAGAGGAAAATGTACTTACCTAAATGGAAGTTCAAGTTCTTCATTCCAGCTGGGGTTTGGTCCTTCAGCTGTAGTTGTGTGGCAGATTGTTCTTTGAAAAGAGACTTCCACAAAAGGACGTACTAAAACCTTAAAATCAAGAACAAGTCCTGAGTCTGTAGTGGTTAGTTGAACTATTCTGTTCTCAGCAGAGCTAGAATATGCTTACTAAGTAGAGTATTTCCAAAGAAACTAAAGTGGAAAGACTGCCCTTGTAGTGTATAGGCGATTCTTAAAAGCATGAGATGCAAGATTCAAAGCTGAAATCCAGCATCTGGGTCTCTCACCTGGCCAAGAGGGTAGTCAGCACTGTGGGTTGGGCTGTGTGTGCTTGGGGAAGCAGCACGCTTTTCACTGAAAGTTCTTGAAGACCTCGAGGGCTGCTGTAGTTTGCTAGGAGGGAAAATGTATGAAAGAAACAAAGGGTAGGGAAAGTCTAATTCTTTACTGAGAAAATGGTTTCTCCAAAGATGTATGGCCCAGGTGGCTGTGGGGACAGTCATTCTTCCTAATTTGTTGACATTTCAGAGGGCTTTTAGTATGCTGTGGTCCTCTCCAGTCACATACTGAGTGCTTGAGCTTTTCCCAACTTCCATTCCCAGGCCTGCGTGTCTGGCTGAGAGCAAAGGAAAAAGTCTCCTTCTCTCTCCTCCCTTCCCAAGGGATGCCTAAGTGGGGAACCACCTTTTCCCCCATAAATAAGAATCTCGGTCCCTTTCAGGCAGCGGGATCCTGAGCTTCCTGACCAGCCTGCTCTGCTCTATCCAGTCCCAGTTCTCTCCTTCTGTATTTTCTTTGAACCTGCACTCCCCGGTGACTCTGCCCACACATCCCAGGCCACACATCTCTCTCTGGGTCTGCCCAGCCTCTCTGGGGAAGGGGGTAGCAGGGATTCCTAGCTTGAGTTAGGATCAGTGGGTCTTATGCCCTTCTCTCTTCTGAGCTGCTGTTTGTAAAGGAACAAATGAAGGTCGTCTTCAGCGAGCCTCTTCCAGATATCTTCCCCTTCATCCTAGCAACACACTCACATATTTGTACTGAACTTTATGGTTTGCCAAGTATTTTGTGTTCGCTACTGGCAATGTATAATTGTCTCTTTCTACTGGATTGTCACCTTTTTGCCACTGTTTTAGACAAACTATGAGACAATATAAGTGGAACATTGAACACAACAACTCCTAGAGAAAACTCTTTTCTCTTTTGAAAACCATTAATTACATTATTAAACAGACATTTGTTTAGTACATACTATATTTTACACCCCTATTAGACTCTGGGTCTGCAAAGACAAATAGGACAACACTTCATCTCACACTAGACTGCAGGGCAGACACATAAGCAAATAATCTGAATAAAGTGAGGTCCATGTTAGGCTAGAGGGATGGGCACAGGCTGCAGAAGCACAGAGAAGGAGGTGGAAAATCCAGTTTAGTTGGATGCAAGGGTATAGGGTGAAGATTTGGGCAGGATTAATGGAAAAGTCTGAGCTGTCTTGATGTGTTTCCATTGAAATGTGTGACACATAGGATGAACTGTCCTTCCCTGAATTATTTGAATGAAATAGTTTAACACCTGAAAATATTCTACAGAGAATAAAAGTAAAAGAAACACCTGTATTTATACAGCTTTTCACCCACAACTGGGCTTTGAAGCAATCAGGGTGAAAGGGCTATGGGTTCAAGAAATCAATGGCATATGGCACAGATTCAAGGACTTACATGTACATTTACAAGAAGCAAAGCACTGGGAATAGTTGGTGAGGACAGGACATTCTGTAATAGGTCAGGAAGAAAAGTGAGTCAAAATCATGGTGCGAGAGGAAGGAGGGAGGGAGAAATAAAGTAAAGAGGAAGAATCTAGGAGGACAGAAGACGCCAAAGGCTGGAAAAGGCTCTTCTATAGAATAAGATAAGTGATGAGATGACCCTGGCCAAGCCACTTACACTCTCTTCACTTCCACTTTCTCTTTTGTAAATTGGAGATAGTAATAGCAAGCATTAAGTGAAATAATATACGTGGATGTGCCTAGCATGGTGCTTGGAACACATACAATAAACTCTACTTCCTCCCATTACACCAGTCAGGACACCAGCAAATAAAGAAGTTTCAATTCTTGGTCCTTCCATCTCTGTTCTCTGAGGGCATAAGAAACTCAGACTCACCTGTGGTTGAGGGCTCCCTATTACCCCAGTTAGTAAACCGTGGTAGACATAACTCATTTCGCTGAACAGATAAAAGGGAAGTCACATTCTTATCCTCACAACACATGCATTTCAGAACCTAGGACAGACACCTTTTGTGTATCCTGCGCAGCTCACAGTACATCTCTGAGAACTGTTCCTACCTTCAGGGCTGGTCCTTCTGACCCTGCCTCTCTGACTGTAGGTGATTAGACTGTGAATCAACATTGACCCATGTTAGCAGCTTCAGATTCTCTCCTGAGAAGATAACACTTAGTTGGGGGTACCCTGGCTGCACAGACCACTTCCATCACATGGAGAAAAATGAAGCAAACTCAGAGGGAAGCATGGAGAGAGACAGTGGGGCCTCGGGAGAACATCTCAGTCCCTGCAGTCTATGATGTAGTTCAACTGTACCTCTTGTCCTTGAGTTCTACGAACTGTTCCCAGTAAACCCCCTCTTTAGCCCAAGTTGGCTCTGCAAACCACAGGGCCTTGGCTCCAGCAAGAACCCTCCAGGTCCCTGCTGAACAATAACTGTGTTCAGAACAAGAGTAACTATGCTATGAAGAAGTGATTGACCTGACAGGGATCCTGCACATTCCATCCCAGGGCTGCTCAGAGGGTCTCACCTTGCTATTGGCTTCCTCACTGGAATGTCATAAGCCCGGATAATATTCACCAGCAGCTTTATGTCTCCATCAGACAGGTTTTGGGCTGTCACCTTCTTCCGACCTTTTCTCCTTGGCCTCAGTGGTCGCTTTTGTTCTGCCAACTTGAAAAGGCTTAGGCCCAAAATGCTAATGATTACAGAACAGGATTAGACTCTAAAGAAAAGAATGGTCTGAAAAATTGTGAGACAACTTCCCAAACTCTGCCCCAAGGTCTCTCATAAGCCCCGGAAAAACTCTATCCTTTTAAGGAGGACAGAAAAAGTCCAGAAATTTTCCTAAATGGGGGAGATCCTACTGCATAGATTGTTCAAGTTTATTTTTGCTGCTACTTATCAGAGGAAGAAAAGCCATGTTCTGGCTCTGCCTGCGTTTTCTGCCTTGGTCTCTCCCTCGCTTCCCCACCAGGCCCTTGAACGTGCCCTGTGCTCTGCTCCCCTTCACCTTGGCTAGTGCCAACCCCTCACATGGGATGCCTCCCTCAGTCTTCCTCGTCTGCCTAGGTGGCTGCAGTTTTACCCGTCCCTCAGGGCCAGAGGCTGCCCCTTCCCCAGAGACCTGGTCACATCAGTGGGAAGTGACACTCCCTCTTCTGAGCCCTCCAGCACCTACTAGCCTGCTCCATTCACACGACGGTCAGTGTACACAGCCATCTTGGGTAGTTCCTGGCATATCTTACTGTCTGGAGTTAGAGAGAACTGAGTGTGAATCCTGGCTCCACTTTTTGCCTTGGGCAAATTATTTCACCTCTTTAAGTCTCTGTTTCATCATCTGTAAAATGGGGATAGCAATACCTACCTTTTGGGGTTGTTGAGAGGATTAAGTGCGGAGGTGTGTACAAAGCACCCTGGCCCTGGTCTAGCACTTAGTAGATGCCTTATAATGGTAACTTTTGGGATGATGACAATGATTATAATGACAGTGATTATGCTGGAGGAAGAGGAGGAGGTGGAGGCAGGAGGAAGGGGGTGGGGGAGGAGCAGGAGGATCCTTCTTTCATCTCTACCATTCTGTGCAACTAACACTATAAATTCTAGCCCAGAGACCAAACAGAAACCCAGATGCTACTTTGTATCTGGAAGCTGACATTAATAACTACGCCAAACAGCCGCTGAACAAAGCCGGCTGTGCAGAGCTGGCCGCAGGCTGCCACAATCATGGTTCTCCACTTCGCTGTTGAGTATTAGAGCTGGTTAAGCAGCCTCTTGACTGGAGCCCCTCTGTGCAAGAGGCACCACCAGCTGAGAGCGAGGGCCCTTCATCTCCTGTCTAGGTACTACTGATGGCTCCTGTAAATAATCCTGAGGGGTTTCCAGGGGCTTTTGTTCTTGTTTGTTTTCCAGGGTCTTGCACGGAATAGCTACCATTCATAAGCACCTTCTGTGTATCAAGAGGTATGCTAGGTGCCTTACATATAATATTTCTAATCCTTACAAATTTAATATTTACCCCACTTTTCAGATGAAGAAACTGGAAGCTATGAGAGGTGCTATGATTTGCTGAAGGCTCCTTAATGGTAGGAGGGGGAGCTGGGGTCAAACTCAGGTCATTCACACTCAGGGCTACCTAGCACATGTTCTTAATCACTCTGCCAGGACACCTACCTAACCCACCCTTGGGAGCCTCAAAGACACAACTTTGCCAGAGGTTCTAACATGACAAATTTCTTCCATTATCAATGCTTCCTCCCTCCCCCAGAGGTGACCCCTTTTGTGAGACCTGGATGCTTCTATAGCAGTCGGCATGGGGGCACCATGTTGGCTGGGACCATTAAACATAAAAACATCTTAGTTTAAAGCCAAGAACAAACTGAAATTAAAAGAAGAAGGAACATACCCTGAGCCTTCAGAACTTAATGCAGAAAGTAAAGCAGAAAAAAAAAAGAAAAAAAAAAAAAAGAAAAGGAAAAACAGCATGAAAAGTCATCATCTATTCTAAATGTAATTTTCATGACTGAAAATATTCAATGACTAGACTGTGGGTCTGGAACAGAGAGAGGTTTTGCATGAATTGATGTGAGCATAGCTTCCCTTCTGTACATGGCTGGAGGGAGAGCCAAAGAGAAAAGTTTCCGTGCATAGCACAAGTTTTCATCTCCTCCACTGGATGGTGGGGAGGAAGTACATGCATAGGAAAGAACCTTTTTGGGAGATCAAGATATTTAATCACAGAAAATGTCATGAAGTTTATGGACCACACAAGACCACCAATATAGGACATTATCTTTCATCCCTTATGCATTCATCTGTAGTTGAGACCAGATGAGGATTATTCTAGATAATAGGGAGCCAATTGCAAATACAGGCAATTCCCAAGTTCATGTGAGTATCCAATTTTCCCTGCTGCCCTTCGCTCTCACCAAACACACACCAGCTCTCTGCCTCCCAGTTTGGGTACTAGAGCCAGGCCTCTCCCTGCTACCCCAGAACCTCAGTGGATGAGGTCTCAGCCCCTCCACTGCTGTGTGATGGGAGGGTAAGGGAAAGCCTGGCATTGGGAAATTAGGAAAGCAGGAGGGAAATGCTCTTGGGTTTAATTAACTAGAATAAGAAAAGGGCAAAGCCTAGTGAAGTTGATTTGGAAGTAGTGGGAGGTGAGACAAGCTCTACTGGAATGCAATGGGAGAGGCTCCAGGAGGCTTGTCCTAACAGAAATCCCCCCACTATTGTCACCATTAGGCATTAATTCGTTTTAACTAGGTTTCCAGAATTGTTCTGGGCCCAAATGCATACATACAATGATTTTAAAAATCTTATATGACACCTTTTATATAATAGAATACAAATAAAAAATTTTATAAGAAGTAATAATAATGGCTTTGTTCAATTATTTTTACCTGATATTGGGAACTTCTTCTTCTACTACCAAATCAGCAAGAAGAAAATGGTGCTTTGCAATGAGGAAACGATTTATCACCGATTCTCTAACCTGGTGAAATAAATCAGCTTTATTTAAAATGTTCTGATTATTTATACTTCATAGTTCACTCCCTACCATCCTTCGGGTCTTTGCCCTAATGTCACCTCAGCGTCCCCACCCCTTGCCCTGCTGTTACTTTGCAGCGCTGGACTCCTCTTGCTGTAAATCCTCAAGCTTCCTGCAGTAGACTGTAAGCTCTCTAAAAGCAAGGTGTTTTCTGTTTTGTTCACTGCTACAGTCTTAGGACCTGGAAAGGTCCCGGCAAATGAGATAGTAAAATTTTGCTGCATAAATTAACAATTACAAAAAAAAAAAAAAAAAAAAAAAAAGAGCCAGTCTTGAAGTACACACAATTCAGAGCTGATTCTTAAGTTCTTCCCCTATCCAGAATGATTCGCTTCCTAATTTACAATAAATGACCTCTTAAATGTCTTAAATTTTTTTTCTTTTATATTTATATCAGCCCCAGGGTAGATAAATTGGATAGAGATAATGCGCTGTAGTAACTGTAGCATTCCTTACAAGTTTATTGAAGGAAGGAAGGAAAGAAAGAAAAGAGAGAAGGAAAGGAAAAAAATGGACTGAAAAATGACAAAAAAAGAATGTTTCAACTTCAATTTTTAGTTTTCCAGTGCATAAGGGCAGTTAGTATGTGGTTTAAAACTTGCTTTTTTCTGATCGCAAGGGTAATCAATGTAATGCAATGTAACAGCCAAATGCAAACATTCAAATATTAGAAAAAGTAGACTTAGAAATTGAGTCCTTTGTAATCATATTCCATTTAAAATAACCACTGATAATAGACAGGGACATATCCTAGTGGCTCCATATATTCAAAAGGTGGAGATAGTTATAAATTAAATATTTGTATTTATGAGAAAATTAATCTAAAGAGGTTAAGTGGCTTGCATAAGATCACACAGATTTTTATAAGAGTAGAGAATTTCCCATCTTAGGATGCTGGCTCTTTTCCCCCCATGATGGCTGTTTTAAATGATTTTTCTTACCTGCTGCAGGTACTTGGCTACTACGGCCCTATGGGTATCTATGTGGTCCTTGGTTTCAATTACATTTCTGTCTTGTAATCGTTTCTCATAGTCCTAAAATCCAAAGGAGGCAATAATTTTATAATTTTAAGGTACTCTCTGATGCTCTTTTTGAGATTAAGGAATTATTTATTACATGTGGTTTGAGTCATAAATTATGGCTCTAAATGTTTCTTCCACCTTTTCCTAACTTTTCTTTTTTTTTTTTTTTCCCTTTTTGTCTTTTTTCGTGTCTGGCAACGGACTGCAACCCTCAGTGTCGCGCCCGTACTGGACCAGGACCAGCAACGGGATCGCAACCCTCGGTGCTGCGCCCGCCCCTTGCTCAGCCAGTGAGCGGGAACCGGTCTGTATGTGGGATCCGAACCCTCGGCGGGAGCGCCGCCGCGCTCCCAAGCGGCGCACTGTAGCAGTGCGCCACTGGGCCGGCCCCACCTTTTCCTAACTTTTCATTCAGAATTGATCTTTGATGCAATAACTCGGCCTCTGAATCAGTTGGTTGAACTCCCTTACTAGTAGAAGAAAATTTTGTACAATAGTTTCAAGTTAAAATGTTCATGCAGGAAGAAATAAAAACCACAGAACATAACAGAGAAAGTCATCATAATTCAAGACACTAAGCTTATCCAAGCAGCTTACCAAGGCCCCTGCTTAAGTTTTTCCTTTTCTAGTTTAAGTAAAGCACTGACAAAAATACTGAAAAGCTCCAGTTAAAACAGTACCACTATCACATGAGATGTGGCTGCAGTTGACTTGGGTCATGTACTTGGAGGAGGGTAATGAATGTTTTTGATTTTGTCTGCTTAGGCCTCTCCCTCTTTCTGACAATAAAACTGTGTGCCCTAGGGAACTGCCCTGTTCTCCTTTAAGCCCTCTCTCTGGTCACAGTTAAATGCCCAGTGATGGCACCTAACTATTCCAGGCTTGGTGACTCAGAGATTTTTGAACTTGAGACAAGAGGACACATCTCTCTCTGTTGGCTGAAGTTACTACATGTGAACATGGGTGATGCTGGTGACCATGTGGCCAAGAGAGAAAACCTGTCTGCCAAGGGGGAGAATGAAGCCACCACACTCAAGCAGCCCAGACTGGATGGAGAAGGACCCTGGCAGCACGCGGGGTCCCAATCAGGGTGCACTTGAGGCGCAGATGCATCCTTGTCATTCACAAGTCTCTAGATATTTAACTCTATTTGGGAATTTCATCATCCAGTAAACTCCCCTTGCTGTCTGAGGTAGTTCAAAATTGGGTTTTTATCCCTTATGATCACAAGTCCAAACTAATACAAAGAAGAACCAAATAACTATTGGTTCTCCAAGAACTATTTCTGCATGAAAAATTATAATGGTACTAATTTTTAATGCCTCTCCGTTTACCACATAGAATGCAAACTCATTTTTAATGTAATAAGTATTAACTAAGCACCATGTACAAGGGACAGTAGTAAAGCACTAGAAGGAAAACTAGATGGGAAGGATTTGAATAGCTTTGGTGTGGGTGGTACAAACTGAATTCCTGGAAGGCTCCTCCGCCCTCATGCCCACCCTCTGCAATCTGCCCTCCTCTGAGCCTTTGCTTCTTCTGTTGCTCTTGTCTAGGACGGACGTCCAGCCTGTCCCGATTTCCTTCCAGCCCCACCCACCCCAAGGCTGCTCACACCCTTCCCATCTAGTTTTCCATGTAGTGCTGTACTACTGTGCCTTGAACATGGTGCTTAGTAAATACTTATTACGTTGAAACAGAATTGAGTTTTTGACTAGAGCAGGAAAAGTTAACCAATTAATTCTAAGATATTTTTCAACCCTACAATTCTAATTGTAGGAGGTTCAACCAACTGACTCAGAATCCTGGATATGCGTTAGTTTATATGTCATTATATCAAAGCAAAGAGTTTTAAATGTTGAATTCAAGAAAAATAAGGGAAAGGTTATGTATAAAAGTGCTACTAAACAGAAACCTATGTTGCTACTGAGAACATTACAACAACAACAAAATAAATATTTAACAATATACCAATGGCACAGAAGATATTTTATTATTTTATTAGCCCCTCTCAGGGAATCTCTTACCTGGAATACCTTTTCCATAATTTCTCGGTCATATACTGGAATTTGCTTATAATTTCGGAATTCTGGCACCTCTTGGCTTCTAAGACGAAGAAGCCTGAATCGTTTGGATCTATTTAATTCCTCATCTGGAACAAAGTTAAATTCCTGTTGCAGCTGTTCCAGTCTAAAGAAATCAGGGACGTAGGATTCACCACTGGTAGCAACCTATAAAAAACAGAAAATGCAAAACTCCAGATGAGAAGCAGATTTCATCCAAAGAAACCCAGCACTATGCTTTTGGGAATGTTTAACACTTTTAGCTTGAGAGACTTAAAAGGCAAAATACATTAAAATATAATAGTAATAAGGTAGATGCTATTATATTTACTTAGTGGCTATAAAAAGTACCACAAATCATTTTTCCAAAAAGATAAAAATTATGTGTCACTTTTGTTGTGCATGCTTCCCTAAAAGTGTTATTATGAAAATCTCTGCTGAAAAAGGAGAGATTTATATCAGACTTCAGTGTATTACTAGGTGCCTACTAGTAATAAGATAACTCGTATACACAGTGTATATAAAATTCAGTATATGTATGACTTCTAAAGGCCCCAGAGTCAGCTGGTCAGTGTCATTTGGCTTCATGGCCATGCTTTCCTGTTTCTGAATAGCACCTCCCAGCCTTAGTCATTGAGAAAAGTGAGCCAGGGATGGATCGGGCAAGCCAGGCTCCACAGTGGCACCAGTGAAGTGTAAGCTGCACTCTACCCAGGTGCTCCTGTCCCTCGGCCTGGTGCTTTGTCAGCTGTGATAAACCTGGGCAGAGAGAGAGAGAGAGCCAGTGAGCAGAGATTTGCTGGGGCCTTGCATGGGAAAGGTGACCCTGCTGTGAAAATCCTGGTCAGGAAGGCAACCCTGTGTTTTTCTCTTCTGTGGGAGACGAATAGTTCAAAGGAAAATGATGAGTGTGATATGTGTACTGTACTTCTGCTGATCTAAAGACAGCAGCCAAAATGTGATCTGAAAGCTTCACACGGAATGGATTACACTTTAGGTAAGGTGGCCTATTCTTCCTACTATTTTTATTATCCACATTAAGAAGTATCATGTTAGAAGGTGAGTTTATAAAGACAAAAGTCAGAATAAACCAAAGCTTGTTTTGCAACTTAGACTAGAAGCAAAATGAAAATTTTCATATCAGTTATAATTACTCCACTGATGAACTCATACAAATAACCATGATCCCAGAATGTGTTGCTATGGCTACCCTCTGGATCATCTACTTGTTTATTATGTTTTCGTTTGAACTTGGAAGTTGGCAGTAAAACCAACTGTGTTTGCTACCAAGAAAAATAATTTGCTAGCTAATGTTCCATTTTATTTATAAATTCAGTGAAGAAAGAATTTTGAATGTTACAGTAGCTACAAACAATTTATCTGGTAAATACTTAAATGAAAACCCAATCATCAAACAAGAAAACAAACAAAACAAAGATTCTTAAAATGCCGCATCAGTACTTGAAGGTGGGATGGAAAGTACAAGAGCCCTGAAGTCAGATCAACTCACTCACTGTGTGACCTTGAGCCAGTAACTCTGAGTCTCTGAACTTAGTGTCCTTACTGTAGAACGGGGAAAAGACAACCTTTCCTTAGAGGTTTTACAGAGGTTAGAGGTAAGCGTAACAACAATAACGGCTAGTACTGATTGCATACAGATCGTGGGCCCAGCTAAGTGTTTATATGTAGCAGCTCATTTCCTCATGACCACACTATGAGGGCAACACAGGGCTCAGAAGCACTGAGTGCTTGCCTTGGTCCCACAGCCAGGTAAGCAGCAGAGCTGGAATTTAAACCTGTTCAGCCCAGCACTCATGTTCTTAAACAGTATTGCATAGGAGAACACAGAGTAAAAGAAAGTGTGTAATGGGCCGAACCATTTCTATCATCACACCATGTCAAGAAGCAGCATGTGTGCCTCTTGCTATGTTACCGAGATCAGCTGCATCAAAGGGGCATTGTTGGGGTCATTCGGGTCGAGCTTGGACTCTGCTGCCCACTTGGCCAACTTCTTCATGTCTGTCAGTCCCGATGTGCCAATAGATGAGATGGCATCTGCTCTCTTCAGAGCACTGAAAACAAAACAAATGAAAACAAAAAGTTGATTTCATGAGACTGACTTTAGAACAGAGAAGTCTGCATCAGGACTACAAAACCCCAGGGTCAGCACTGCTTAAGGAAACTATTATCCCCCACGAGAGAAGAATCTTATCATAAGGAAGGACTTTTGACATTTTTCTTTACTTGATGATTACTATTAAATATATTATAAGGGCAATAAAGAAATACAAATGGAAAAAATGCAACGTGACCCATTCCTACAACTCTGTTCCATGCATTAAAATGCCCCCCAGTCCCTGAATCCCAGCCAATGAAGAGGAGCCTCTGCATCTGGTGCAGGAAGCCCCCTAATTCTCACATCCCAGGCCACTAGGGATTACTTGTAGCTGAGGATAAAACAACAGGAAAAAAAAAAACAAAAAAACCAACACTTAAAAGACTTAAGCACCAACTTTGGACACATGGAATTCAAAGGAGACCAAGGTGGTCAGCATGACTGAGTTGGGGCTTCATCAAGAATCCTGCATATCTTATTACTCACGTTGTGTTTTACCTCCTCTCTCCTGATGCCTAAATCCCCAGCAGGTTTCTCTAGCACTAAACCCAAGTGAAATGGGTGCAGAATGATTGTCCACTCAAAGGCATTGGCAAGCCTCCACTAGAAGGGGCTCCTGATTAGAAAGTGCAGAGCGGCATCTCCTCCAGGTTGTTACCACGTGGGTATGGGCAGTCGGTATGGGGATGGAGAGGCCGTCAAGGGAACAAAGAAGCCTGTTCTGTTTTCCTACATGTTGAAAATGACACTCTGTGACTTGGAAAGAGTCTTCTCGATGGCCAGGATAAATCCTTTTATTTTAGAGATGGGGCAGCTCAAGTCTAGAATGGTGAAATGATTGACTCAAGACACATCTATTGGGAAATGACAGAGGAAGACTTGAACCCAGGCCACGGGCTCCCACAATCCGGACTGCTGAACCAGCATCAACCAGAGAAGGGGCAGCCTAGGGGAAAACTGATGAGGCCCCGAGTCCCTTTCTTCTGTTCTGAGTAGAGACCTAAGGATCTAGCAATCAGAGAAGGGGACTAGAGAACAGGGACTTCTATGTAATCCGAAGGTTCTACACCAATCATTATTAGCAACAAAGCTTTTCGGGGGGCCAAATACATACAACTATATGTTCTGCACCTCCCCATCTGTAAAATGGGTAAAAGAATACCCCCCAGAGTTATGATAATGAAATAAGGTGAAGTGCTTCTCACTGTATCTGATACTAATAAAAACCCATTATTGGTTATTAATACCTTAACTTTTACCTTAAGAATAATAAAAACCTCTGAACCCTGGCACCTGACAATGAGAGGAAAGAATATGGTATTGCAAGCTTTTCCTGCCTTGGATATCTTTAATGCTAACACTGGCATTGCTCATCAGTCTATTCTAGCCACACATTACCTTCGAAATCCAATGTTCTGCTGTGACAATGGGGGAATTAAAGGTATTCCGTTTTCTCCAATGGCCCATGCTACTCTGTGGGACACTTTTCCCGAGGTCATTAGAATCAGTTGATTACTGCCATCAGCTTCAAATGAGAAGGGCACTCCTAGGGAAACACCAGATTAAACAGGATGTTGTTTAGAAAGAAGAATTGAGCCCAGTCCTGGCAAAAAAGCAGGTAGTAGGCAAGTGGAACTTGGTGTGGGTGGGGTGGCAGGACGGAACACATAATTCAAGCCAACGTCACTGAGTTTCTTCGGATGATGATGCTCAGAATCAGCCTCTTGGCTCTATCTCTGACAGCAGAGTCAGAAGTCACCAGGATATACCCTAGAGTGGGACACCTGTGTGCATATTCTGGCTCTGTCACTTCACCGTTGTATGGCCTTGCACAAATTAACTGTTCTGAGCTTTCATTATGTGTAAATTAGGGATAATAATAGCATCCCTGTCAAATTGTAAAGACATTCATTCATTCATTCATTCATTCAATAGACACTTATTTGCGCTCCTATTTCATGCCAGGCACTATTGCAGACGCTGGAGATGGCAGTAATGTTCTCATGGAATTTATATCTGAACAGGCAGTAGAGATGATAACTAAGATAAAGTAAGAGAAATATTTAGTTAGCTACAGAATAGTAAATGCTAAGGAGAAACAAATTAGGGAAGGTACATATAGAAAATTTGTGCTTTGGGAGGAGAGGAGGCCATGGAAGCCTTGGCAAAGGTGATGTTTGAGTAAATGGTTGGAGAAAGTGAGGAAGTGAGATATGTAGATATTTTGGGAAAGAACATTCCCAGCAGAAGAAATAACAAGGGCAAGAACCCTAAGGTGGGAGGGAGGAACATGACTTTAAATGAGTTAATACTTGCAAAGCACTTAGTGCCTGGCGAATAGTGAGTGCACTACAAATGTTAGCTGTTACTGAGCTACTGTGGCTGCAGGAAAGCCTCACTGATCTGGTTTCCACCAACTGGAAATTAACCCTAACCCTAACTCTCTAGGCAGTATGTTAATCAGCTAAAGGAAGAAAAGATTTTCGAGCACTAAATATAGTAACTTTACAGTCTGGATTTCCAGTTACTATTATTAACATAAACAACAGCACTATTACACTGTAAGAGCATCTTTGTGTTTTTTCAGAAATCTTTCCTTCATATCAAACAACCCATCTTGATCTTCACAATAACCGTAGAAGACATGAAAGGAGGTATTGTTAGATCCCTTTTATGAATGAGATTATATTCAAAGTGATTACTTGACTACTAGGTCACAGATTGTGAGTATCAGAGCTGGAACTAAAATCTAGGTCTCCAGACTTCTAGACTGGTGATTGGATTTGGGCCTCAAAGAACGTGTGCAGATAGTTCCAGGTGGCTCACAATAAAAAATCACCAGACGCATGAGGAAACAAGCCACCATGAACAAGAAGCAACAAACAGACCAATAAGGAGATAGGTAGTGGAATGATCGGTTACAGAATATTAAAAAACATTTTTAATGTTTAAATAAGATGAATGAGTGAATGAATAAAAAGTGATCGAGAATCTGAGGAAAGGACAAAAAGCTATCGTAACTGAACGGACTGATTGGAAATGAACTAAATAGAATTTTTAGAGTTGAAAAATACAATAACTGGAGGGAGAAACACAGTGATGAGTTCCAATAATTAGATACAGAAAAACAGTGAATTCATGACTTGAAGACAGATTTAAAGAAATTACATAGAATGTAGCAGTGAAAGAAAAAGATACCAAATATATTAAAGAAAAGAAACATGGAGGACAGAGTAAGAAGGTCCAGCACATATCAAATCAGAAGTGTAGAAGGAGATAATAGAGAATAGTAATGAAAAACCTCCGTATTACAATTATTGAGGTTATTTCAAACTTTTCAGCCTTATAAATAACAGTGTGGGACTGGATGGTTAGCTCAGTTGTTTAGAGGATGGTGCTGATAACAACAAAGTTCAGGGTTTGATCCCTGTATTGGAAACCTGCCACAAAGAAAAAAAAAGGCGATGTATTTTTCATGCACAAAGCTTTATCCTTGTCTCAAATTATTTTACTTAGGAAAGATTCCTAGAAACAGAATTAAAGCATCAAAGAGCATTTTAAAGGTCTTTAATTTGCACTGCCAAACTACTTCATAGTTGCAAAGTGATATGAATTTACATGGCCAACAACAGTATATAAAAAATGACTTTTGAATATCATCACTGTTTAATTTGAATTTCTAGGCAATTTTATAATTATCTGTTTATATGAGAAGTGGAAAAAACATATTTAAATCTGACAGTAAAACCATGAGCCATTGAGGATAGCTAGCTTTCCATACCACTTCCAACTCCCTCGTGGTCCAGTGTCACATGCTGGTTGCTGCTAAACTCCACTTCTTCAATGGGAGCCCTTCCAGTGACAATGGTAGTCTCAGGAATAGGCAGAAACACTTCTGCTAGCAAAGTGGTACCACTGTGTCCAACTGTTTCATAGACCTGAAAACCGAAGAAGAGAACCAGTCAATAAAAACGGCAACAGAATGTGCTCATTCTCAATCAGTCCACATCGTTAGTGTTTGTGTTCCAGCCCAGAGTGGAAAGTTGAGTTTGTTATTACGGTCCCCATGGAAATCAGCTTACATCCTATTTGTGGCCAAGTTGTTGACACCTTGTTTTCTTGTCTGGCCTTATCTCCTGGGGTAGGGAGGTTGATCAGAACAGCAGGCAATGGCAGTTGTTTCTAACCCAAACCAGCACTCAGTCACTCGGAGAATGGGCTTCCTCCTTTTCCTGGTTCAGGTTGCTTTCAGAGAGCAATGACATTAATGGAATATTAAGACATCTCACTAGATGGTTTATTATCTGCACCGACCTCCAAGTCAGTAGAAGAAGCTCCATATCCAGCAGCACTCCAGGGTGTCGTGTTTAAATCTGCTGTTTAGTAAATCTCTCAAATTCTTCCCTTCCAGACCTCATTATGTTTGTTAGCTCCTGAAACCCCACCCAGCTCCTTCTCAGACATTCTCCCAAGACAGAGTCAACTGGACCACTTCACCTACAGCTCTGATACTCATTACCATGGTGTGTCTCATTATAATGCCATCACCATGAGGTGAAGGACCCATTGCCAGGGCAACCATAGATTAAGATTATACAATCCAGCCTCCGTTAGACCCTTTGATTTATTTCCAAGTTTTCCCTGTATTCTTGGCTCATCTCACTTTTGTGATAAGATGACTAAATATTCCACAGTTCTGCTGGCTTTTATGTTTTATTCTTTCTCTCCATGAGGTCTCTCTGACTGATACACATTTGTCTAAAGATGATTTTACTACTTTTTTTGACAAGTCTTTGTATTTTTCTTCTTATACAATAAAATCCACTTCTAATTAATATTTTCTATTTATCACTTGAATGCACAAAGATGACACTATGGGTCCCCTCCACCCATCCTCCCTTACACGGCATACAATCTGCATTCTTTTCCTAGAGTGAGGATGAATCTGTGCCTGGCTACCCTCTTGGCCTCATCTCCCTGGTACTCATCAGCTCACATTCACAAGACAGCCAACTGAGCGTGGAGGGACTTCAAGGGCAGAGACACAGGCAAATATTGCACAGGAACTGAATTCAGGACCCTAGACTGAATATCACTGTGAGATGTTCTAACTGGCTGGGTCCACCAAGAGACCTGTGATTGTTCAGGCCTAACCTGTGATGGGATGGCCAAATCTGCCTAATTCAGGGGCTCGGCAGGAAACCTGTGAATGGCACACTCAAGCCACACTCTCCAAATTCATCTTTATTGGTAAAAAGAGGGATATTTTGGTCTACATTTAAAAACCTTCTTTGGAAAATTTTAATATTATAATATGCCATGAATCCATCTTCCAGCTTCAACTATCACCATCTTATGTCAATATTATATCACCTATACCCTCAACCCTTTCCCTCCCCTTTAAAATCATGAACTTAGACATCATTTCCTCTGTAAATATTCCAATATGTATCTTTAAAAAATAAGGATATTTAAAAAGCATAATTAAAATACTATTATCATAGTAATTTCTTAATAACATCAACTACTGGTAAATTTCAAGTTTCCTTGAGAGCCTCAAAAAATTCTGTAGTACAGGGGCTGGCCTGTGACTCACTTGGGAGAGTGTGGTACTGACAACACCAAGGCCATGGGTTTGGAGCCCTATATAGGGATGGCTGGTTAGCTCACTTGGGAGAGTGTGGTACTGACAACACCAAGTCAAGGGTTAAGATCCCCTTATGGGTCATCTTTAAAAAAAAAAAAAAATTCTGTAATACGTTATTTGAATCAAGACCGAAATGCATTTCAATACATTGCAATTGATTGCTATGTCCCTCAAGCCTCAGTTAATTTCTGTAATCCTTCCTCTTTTTACACATTTTCTCCATATTTTTATTGGTTCAGACTCTGACAGGAAAGAGTGCCATTTATTGCTTGTCCCAGAACTCTTAAGAGCCTACAGTTCTGTAATTTCACACAGCTTAAAGAACCCATAGTAGGTTGTTGTTTATTACACAGGAGACCTTGTTTTGACCTATGAAATTATAAATAGTCTTATGGGAATGAAGTTTCAGCCTGAAAAAATGGTGTATTTTATTTCATTTTAAAATTTTTTAACTTTTTGCCAAAATTTTAATTCATTGAGCCATTCTTTGTATGAAGCCCGCTAGGGGCTTTCGTGTGTTATCTTGTTTAATCTTTACCGCAACCCTATGAAGGATGGTTTGTGGTGGAAATTAAACAACATAACAGACCCAACAGTTCTACATGATGGATTTGAGGCTCAATGCCAGAGAGAAATTTTTCCCAGTCATCCATCTGGTAAATCAAAAATCTGGGATTTTAATCAACAATGGTTCCACTTCAAAACTCACTTTTTGCTCTGTCTTCCTCACGGGCCAGGAAAAACCAGAAAGGTGATTAAACAACTAAGAATCCTCTTAACATCATAACCATGCTCCATAGTATAAAATTAGTTTAGACAAATTGATGAAAAATAGTGAGTGATTGAAAGAGAACTTAAAATCTGAATGAAAGAACAGGAAGAAATGCAAGTATAAGAAACTGGTTGATGGACACAAAGAATGATCACGTTTTATAATGATGAATATGCTAACTATCCTGATTTGATCATCACATATTGTACACAAGTATTGATAGTCAACTCTGTAACCCACAAATGTGTATAATTAATTATGTTTCAATAAAAAAAGTTTAAAATAATTTAAATGGTAATTTTTATGCTATGGATATTTTACCACAATTTTAAAACATTAAAATTTAAATTAAAAAAAATGGAAATACAGTTTTAAAAAAAAGCCAATAAACAAAGCTTAGAGCATCACCTTAGCATATGTGATAGTGGCCAAAAGACCACTGAACTCTTCCTGTCACAGACTTCTTGGTTGCTAACTACTCCTAATGTGGTTGCTGTCTCAGCAAGACAAGGGTGCTCTGTTCACTTCAATTCAGGTACATTAACATGCTGTCACATGCCCACATTTTACTGAGCACTGAGGTAGGCATGCAATAAGTTGCCAAGTATTTACTGCAATGCACTGAATGTGTCCTCTCAGAGCTCATACGCTGAAATCTTAACTCCCAATGTGATGGTATTATGAGGTAAGCCCTTTGGGAGGTAATTAGGTTATGAGGGTAGAGCGCCCTCATGAATGGGTTTAGTGCCCTTATAAAAGGGACCCCAGAGAGCTCTCTTGTCCTCCTGCCATGTAAGGATAAAACAGGACAGCAGGCTTCAGCCCAGAAGAGAACCCTCACCAGAGCCTGACCATGCTGGCACTCCGATCTCAGACTTCCAGCTTCCAGAACTGTGAGAAACAAATTTCTGTTATTTATAAGCCACCCAGTCTGTAGTACTTTGTCGTAGTAGCCCAAACTGACTAGGACACCTACCAATGCCCACTCATGTGCCACCACCATACCCTATGGTTTCCGTATAGAACACTAGTCCTCTCTACCAAAACTCCTTATTTACATGTCGATTTGTCTCACTGGATAGTGAAATTCCTGACAGTAGAGTTTGTTTGATTTGTTTGAATGCCCAGGACCTACCATCTGTGAATTAATATATCTAGAAGGGTGCATGTTAACTCTTAATAGAAGGCATTAGATGATAAATCCATGAGATGGAATTATTCTCTTCTCTGAACAGCTGGTAGACCTGGTTTAAGTAATGTGGCTCCCAGGTTTTTTTCATGTGTCCTATGTTACTCCCCACTGACTGTCAGCTGCTTACACAGCCTGCAGAGGGCAGAACAGGGCAGCCTCGTGGTCCAAAAGATCTGGGTCTGAATCCTGGCTTTGCCACTTAACAGCTGTGTGACCATGGGCATGACTCCAAAACTTTGCTTTCTCTGTTTTTGCTGTCATTTTTAAATGAGGATGTTACCTAAAGCTTAGCAGGAAGACAATGGTGAAGCCTAAGTGAGATGGATGAAAAGTGTCTGCCTTTCAGTATGAACTCAATAAATCCTCTCCTTCTGTTGGGCATACATTATCAGCAAGCACATGCATTTTTATAGTACTTTGCAGTTTGAAAAGCTCTTTCATAAAGATGATTACATTTCCCAAGTGTTTCATGAAATCTTGTTGGTGAATTTATTTTAGTAAACTTTATGAAATAAACATTTTATTTAAATTGAATTTAAATTTATAAGATCTATCTTTTTAGGACAACCTATATATATATTTTAAACAAATCTGTTAAGCTGCTGAAGATTTATAGGAATTTGATGGTATATTCCTTATTTGTAATTACATCATCAGGGCCAATAAAAATATTAAAGGGGAAACTTTATTACTTCATCTGTATCTCTGGGTTCCCAAAGGTAAGGAGGTGAAAATGAACCACATCAAGGCTTAATTGCTTTAACAAAAAATTCAGGAGCTAGTGAAATCCTGATATTACCTTGAGTTAAGTGAATAGAAAACATATTCATAATCAGAAAATGCCATTTATGATGATGATAACATACTTCAGAAAGTGATATAAATGTAGTATTTAGCAAAGATGTTCCTTGACTTATGATATGGTTATGTCCCAATAAACCTATCATAAATCATAATATCATAAGTCAAAAATGCATTTAATACCCCGATAAACCCATCGGAAAGTCGAAAAATTGTAAGTTGAACCATTGTAATTTAGGGACCATCTGTTTTCAGTTAAACCTTTCCTGACCTAGTATCTCCTAACTACTCCTAGGATTACAGAATTCCAAAACACTCAATACCCAAGACAGCTAAATTAGGATGTGAAACATATTTTAAAATAAGAACAAATCCAAATATTTTTCAGATACCTACAACCCCTTCTGTAATAAAGGAATCAAGTGTTTGTTTACTCAGCTGTGCAGGACAAAGTTCCTATATTATATGACTCCAGTGGCTTTGCAAAAACATCCCTGTTACACTTTATGGGTTCATCAAATATTTTATTGTAGAAGGACCTCAAGAGTTGCTTCTGAGCTTCTGTTTTGGTTTTTATTCCTCATGGAGGTGCCCTGTGCTGGTCACCAAACTTAGTGAAAACCAATAAAACAAAGAGTGATCACATAAAGGGCATTTCTGGTGGAGGTCAGTGGAAGGATCCTCATCCCTGGTCTCTAGAATCATGTTCCTATCTAGTGTCCAGAGAGGAACTGAGTGAGGACTCTTGGTGCTGAATCCATAGGACAGGGCAGTAATGACCTCTGGGGGAATGAGGGGTTTGCTGATTGGGACTACTGCTTCAGAAGACTATTACCAACTTTTCCATAAGAAAAAATGGACTTCATCTGACAAAGCAAAAGAATCCCAAATTTCTTCAAACTCTTCACCCTACTCTTTTAAGGTAGCAGCAGTTCTATTTAATGCTAGGATGAAATGCTATTTTTAAAAATTAGGAAATGGGTACTTTGGGCTTTAAATAGGAATTCACAAGTGGCTTTCTGAATAATTAATTTTAATTTTTATTTTCTCTCTAAGCCAGGTGTTCTCAACCTCAGCCCTATTGACATTTCGGGCTGGATAATTCTTTGTTGTTGTGAGTTGTCCTGTACATTGTAAAATGTTTAGCAGCACCCCTGGCCTCTACCCACTAGAGATTTCAGTAGCTTCTCACCAGTTGTGATAATGAAAAGTGTCTCCAGACATTGTTAGATGTCCCCTTTGTGGCAAAGTCATCCCTTTTTGAGAACCACTGCTTTAAGTGAGTACGTGTGTGTCACTGTGTCTTTGAAGGTAGAATGTTAATAAAGAAACAAGCCAGAAAATAAGATTTGATTTACGTTATTTACATTTAACTATTCAAAAATTCTGCTGTGGTGTAAAGCAAAGCAGCAGTGAATTCAGAATAGCAATTAGATACACTACTACAAAGCTGGGGCTATTTATGAAATTATTATTACTTCTCTGCATTTGGAATATTGCTTGTTTTAACCTAAGGATCTGGTACGTGTTTAACTGCTAGCAGGATTTAGAATTGTATTGAAAAGATGAACCTTAGAAATTTAGGGAAATCGAGCTAAGATAAATAAATAGCAATATTCCATTTTGAAGAAAAGTTTATATTGCATCGTTTTAAGTCATGTTTCCCTAATTAAAAAAAACACAGTTTCATTTCATGCACTTGGTAGTGTTGGATCCAGGACAAGTGGCTGCTCTTTAATCTCGGCCACCCTGGGTGCCATTCACCAGTCCTGTTAGTCATCTCCTGGTTCATGTTCACACTTCGGCTCAGTGTTGAACCAAACCTTTCCTACTTTCCTGCCCAGACTCCCTTCCTTCTCTGAAAAGCTTGAAGACATCAGATGTGAAATCCTCTCACAACCCTGCTCTCTACCACCTCTCCTGAGTCAATGCTCCTTCCTCAAGGGACCTTCGTAAAGCCAATCCCTCTATCATATCTCGATCCCACACTTCCCAGTATCCTATAGAATCAGATCTCTCCCTCCCCCACCCTGCGCCAGAGTCATCGGTCATTTCTGCACTAGTTAGTTTTCTCACAGCTGACAAACATGCTCCTGTCAAGCACACCCTAAAGTAAACCACCAAATCCTTCCAAGCCCCTGTACCATTTCCCCCCCTTCCCTTTTCTGCCAAGCTCTGGGAGGGGACCCTCCTCTCGCATCTCCATTTTCTCCCCTCCTGTTCCACTGGATCCCAGTCACCAGGTCTTCATGTCATTTCCCCACTGCATTCCAATCTGGTTGTCATGTCAGGGACCATGTTTATTTCATCTGCCCTTTTCCCACGGTGCCTTGGACAACATATATGCTTAATAAACACTTGTTGAATCGAATGTACAAAGCACAGGTGGTTGCAGCATAGTGAGGTGGTATCTGTGCCCAGGCTCTGCCCCTTTCCAGCTGCGTGACCTCAGGCCAGCTACTTAACTTCTCCACATGTCAGTTTCTCCATCTCCTGATTATCAAGGGAATAATAATACAGATACCATAGAACTGCTGTAAAGATTAAATGAGTTTATACATGGAAAAGGCTTAACATGGTGCTGGAATATTGTTAATTGTTCAATAACTATTATCTTATAATAGATATTCTTAAATATCAACACAACTCAATACATGCTAATGCCTAAGATTGTTCTCTGAGACTTCTCCCACAGTAATTAGTTTTCAAAGTGCAGGAGATATGTCAATTTTGGACATTGCTCTTTTTTTACCATTAAAACCAATTAATACAGTGAAACAACCATAAAATTCCGAGTCAAACAGATCTGGGTTTGAATTCTGCTCTGCCACCTGACTTGCTTTGTGTTATTAAGTTACTCAACATCTCTGAAACTCAGTTTTCCCATCTTTAAAACTGTAAGGTTAATAGTACCCACAGTTTTTTCCAGGATACCATGAGATAGCATGTGTGAAGAACCTGGGCCTGCAGTAGACACTTAATAAATGTTATTTCCTAGAGATTTCTCTCATTTTCACAGGCCTCTGTCAAGTCCAAGCCCTCATCTTCTTACATTTGATGATGAGCCCACCTGTCTTCACCTTGCTTCATGCAATCCATCCACCCTACAGCGTCCACCTGCCCTTCCTACCTGCACTCAGCCACCTGACTCCTCTGCTCTGCACACTGCAGGGCTTCCTGGTTCCCTCGGCTCCAAGGGCTGCCTTTCAACAACTGACTCATAGTAATCCAATTAAAAGCACAGACAAGTGAAATGTGTGTGGAAAAAATATACGTTCGGGGCTTATGTCCACAAGGACCAACAATAACCACAAAAGTCTGAGTTAGGCAAGGGTAAACAAGGACACTTCTCCAAATACGACTGTTTTTCCCACACTGACAGTGCTATTCTGCAGATGAGCCAGAGAAATCAGGAGGCCCTGAGAAGGGAAAGTTGTCATCGCTGACTAGGTTAAAAGGAAAACTTCATTATCTCGACCCACCTGCCAGGAATATAAAAGCTCACCAGGATTGATTCATAAGGGACAATAATAATGCTAAATACTTAAAAGCCGCCCAGCTGTATCATACATCAGATGTTAGTTTTTTTTTGGAGTGAGGAACATGAATGTGGGCTAAAGTTAGAGACGTGAGTGATAAATAAAGAAATGAAGATAATCATCCCAACACTTTTTGAATTTGTAAGTCAAGTTTCATTTGTAAAAGGCCAAGCATTTATTTTAGAAAGACCTTGGAAGTCAAGATTTTCTAGACCTTTCTAGAAGAAATCTTGAGCAGCTCCATCTCTTCTGTCCCGTGAAGTCCGATCTCACCCTTCTCTTGCAGCCAGCTTTAATTCTACTCCTTTTTACTCCTTCAAGTCAATCTGGCATCAAACTCTGTTGATCTCACCATTCAAGGCTGCCGTGTTGCTTTAACTAATTCCCTCTTCCCATTTCTGCTTCCAGGCCCGATCGCATTCCCTCCCTCCTGGCTTTTTATGCCAGCCTTTGGACTTCACTTCTGCTTAGAGGAACGCCTGGGTGTTCTTATCTCGAGCCTGACTAGGAAGCACTGAGCCTTATGGTGCGCAAAGAGAAATAAACACATCACAGTCAGCACTGTCCCCTTCACTGGTCCTTTACATCTGTACGCTGATGAATACTATTTCTTTGTAGTTCTCTCTTATCTTTCAGATGGATTGAAACTCCCTGAGGCAGGGACATTTTTTACATGGCTTCCAGTTCTCCACCACACCCCAGGTTCAGTGTTAGACATGCAGACGGCTCTTAACAATTGCTGTAGATTGTCCCCCCGCAAAGTCACTGAAACTTAATCCCACTGTAACTGTTGAGGGTGGGAAATCCTACTGTGGTAATTAAAATATGGGGCCTTGAAGAGGTGATTAGATTGTAGGACCATGCCATAGTGAATGGATTAATAATGGTGGTCAGCGGCATGGTTCTGAGGGCTTTAAAAGGAGAGTGAATGAGGAGGTTAGTCTCTCTCTGCTCCACCATTTTCTGCCACGTGAGACCCCTCGGTTGCTGTGGGGCCACCACCAGAGAATGTTCACCGTAAATGTTTGGACTTCCCAGCCTCCACAACTGTAAGCAATAAATATCATTTTCTTACAAATTACCCAGTTCTAGGTATCTTGTTATAAGCAACAAAAATGGACTAATATACAAGCAGCAAATATTCATGACTTGGTTGCTGAGTCATTAATGGATGTGTTATTGTTTTGAGAATCTCATAATATTTTCTGAAACACATTAGGCCCTAAAGTTAAGAATTTGAGGGCACTGGCATAAATAGATGCATTTAAGGTGATTTTTTTCTTACCCTCTTAAAGTTGCCAGTAATTCTTGAAACTTCCCTAATTCAAAAGTAGTCATTAGATGGAAAATTTCCAAATAGCATAGTACAATTCCCAGAGACTTGAAATACAATATTCACTAAATTAATTTCATCTGTGGCTGCTACTCAATCATAAAAAATCATGCCATTACGCCATTGTGATATGTGATTTGATCAGTTATCAGTTATGTAAAAATAGCTTAAGAAGTTAGCCAAGACTCCCTCAATTTATAATTTTTTTAAAAAGTTCACACAATTCAGTTCTTAGGGCCAAGCTAATTGCCTATGAGTATATTCCTGGCAGTACAGGAGAAAATCTTGCTTTTTTGTTTAAAAAATTCATTTCATAGTATTTCTGAGAATTACCCTTTTCACATTCCTTTTTTTTTTTTTTTTAAATGTTTTGATTGCTGATTGCAACATCTACAGCAAGCTAATATTCAAGATAGTAAACAGGAGGTAGTGTTGGAGGCTTTGCTTTTATTTTAGAATATATGTGAAATAAAATATAGGTGTGCTGGCGGGATGCAGAAGATATTTTTCTCCTTCTAAACAAATTCAGAAAACTTCCAACTGCCCATAGCGGGAGTGGGTTTCACAAACTGCCTGGATGGTCTGAGCGCTCATCAGTCAGCAGGAAAGGCTGGTGCCTGTGCGAGGGGAGGACCTTCCTGCCATCTCTCCCACCTTCCTGACTTTTTTGGTGGGGATCTCCTTGCTGAGGCCCCCTCGCTTTCCTGCCTGTCATGGTGCCGTGTGCAGCTCCCCTGGCTTTGCTCTAGCTGTCTATCTGGTCTTCTCAGTTAATCTCGGTCTTTCTCACATCAGCTTGTCCTCTGCAGGGGAGGAACGGAGAGGACCAGTTAAGGAGGAATCTCACTCTAGGAGGCAGAACCCTGAATACCGCAATCTTTGCTGTTCTCTGAAATGTAGAAAAGGGGAAGCTTCTATGCTGGCCCCCAGCAACTCCTCCTATGTTAGGGCAGGTGACAGAAAAGCATCAACTGGGCTTCAAGTTTGTATATACCTTCTCGATCAAGTTTTACTCTTAATTTAGACATTTTTGGGTGTTTGCTGTAAGTTTTATCTCAAGCTTTAGCTTAAGCGAATGGGTTTGGGGTGGGACAGGGGGGTTAATGTGGGAAGCAGTGAAGATGTGGGACTTTAGAACTGGCAGAATGCAAGTCTCCCCACAAAGGCGTTCAGATTTTAATTGTTCCAAAACCCCACGCTATCCAGAGGGTACTGCCCCCGGGGCCTCTGCAGGGAATCCCTGGCTAAGAAAGGCTGCTCTTAACCAGGTATTAGTGGTATAAAGAACACTCCATTTTAACATATCTGAAATTGGATTGTGTCATTCTGTTGATGGTGCATCCTGTTTAGGTGGCTCAGAGAAGGGTGCATCTCACAGTGAGTGGCGATGAGGTGACTGGATTAGTTGAAATCCAGTAAGAGGGTGACAGGGCCCACTCAGCCATTGCTTTGCTAAGAGGACAGAGAAGAGCAGCCCTTCAGGTATTCCAGACCATCAGCCTCAGCAGGAGCCCCAGAGGAGATGGACGAGGAGTCCAGGTGGACCTGAGAGCACAGGCATCCATCGGTACTGGCTGTGCCACCAATCTCCCATCTGGAGGCCACCTCAGCCCTCCTTTCTAGTGCAGAGCTGGGCGGCTCTCCGCTCTTATGTCAGACACAATCACCTCATTTCACTCTCTGTATCTATTCAGAGTTATGAATCAAGCTGGGGTGAGTAGAAATTTATAAAGAGATTATTTTCCCACGGAAGATATTCAGAAAGGGAATTTTCAGGTTTAAGGAAATCTCAAATATTTGCCAAACCTCCAAATTCAATCCCCTTTCTAATACCATCCTTTACTTTTAAAAAATGTACTTGCTTTCTCCTGTCATCCATATTAATGGTAAGTTAGCAGCAAAATAAGTTTCATTTTTTTCAAATTCTAGAATACATAAGCATTTTTTTAAAAATTAGATGGTGTTTTAAAGAATTATATGAGTGACTGAACTAAACCAAGTTCTAAAATTTCAAGAAAAATGTTTTCACTCTCATTGTGCAGATATGAATGCTGTTCTCAGTACAGCAAAGGAATTTGGCTTGAGTCTTAATGCTCGAGATGCTTTGTAAATGAGGGTCACCCTCTAGCCACATCCACCCCCAGATCACAGATGAAAAGGTATGGGACAGAAACTGCCACAGGCTCTGGAAAAATCCCAAGCTGAGGCGATTGACCTTGGGTGCCCGGTGCTAGCCCTTTAAGGTCCCCCTCCCATTTCTTAGCTCCCATCCTTCCATTCCAAGCATTTCTATGATGCTTCCTTCCCACTGTCAAAAGCATTTTCCATCTTAGCTGTCTCAAACTCCCTCTACCAGTTTTAGAAGGTTTTTAACTACTGAGGTCTAGGCAGGGGTGGATATTCAAAATGTTGAACAACACAGGGAAAGGCACTAACCAGTCAGAAGAGCTGTCCATCACAGCTTGGGTACAGTGTTGTGAAGTGACCTAGGTCAGCCACCTCCTTTAATTAGTTAATTGTGGGAAATCCAGGGGTTCTTGGAAGTGGGGTCTATGTGGCCAGGGTGGCATCTTGGTGGGGGCAGGGGGGTCGGTTAGGGCAACAGCTATTTACCATTCAGTACAGAAGTATGTA
Organism: Galeopterus variegatus; assembly: GCF_000696425.1. NCBI lineage: Eukaryota > Metazoa > Chordata > Mammalia > Dermoptera > Cynocephalidae > Galeopterus > Galeopterus variegatus. The sequence goes on from NW_007733916.1 coordinate 53,284, forward strand.
AATATTTTATTAATTATACATCTGTAATGGTCCCCACAGACTTAATGTTAATTACAATCAAAAGGTAGTGGCTGCCTAGAGAATTGTGTTGAGAAGGATTCTGAAGTTATGTCCAGACTCAGTGGAGAAAAAAGGGCATGGCCAATTCATTACTGGAAAGGGTAGTGAATGGGAATGAGAAATTTCTGCATAAGTGATGGATGAAGTTTAGTGATTTCTGCCTGGTGGTGGATGGGAAAAGCAAGGGCATGCATGCCACAGATTTGCAGCCCTAGTAAACATGCCCATTAGAATCACAAGAAAGGAATCTGTTGGCATCATAAGAGAGGATTCACCAAAAGAACAAACAAGCCTGAAGACAGTACAGTGGGTTGAACAGCATCCTCCAAAAACTGATGTTCACACAGAACTTCAGAATGTGACCTAATTTGGAAATGGGTCTTTGCAGATGTAATTAGCTAAGGGTCGAGATGAGATCATAGTGGATTAGGTTAGGCCCTGAAAGTTTCTGAATTAGTCGTTTCTGTTGCTTACAACAGAATACCTGAGACTGGGTAATTTATAAAGAAAAGAGGTGCATTTGGCTTATGACTCTGGGATAGATGCATCTACAGCAGGCCTCGGGGCTGCTTCTTCTCACCTGGTGGAAAGTGTCAGGGCAGCCCGTGGGCTACAAACAGATCACGAGCTGAAAGGAAGCAAGATTGGGGGTAGGGGTTGGGTGGGTGGTGCCAGGGCCCTTTATTCCATCAAAGAGGATAAATGTGAAGAAGAGATCAAACTGCTGGAGGAGAAGCTGAAAGAGGCTGAGACCCAAGCAGAGTTTGTCAAAAGGTCTGTGGCAAAGTTGGAGAAAACCATTGACGACCTGCAAGAGACCTTGGCCAGTGCCAAGGAGGAAAACGTGGAGACTCACCAGGCACTGGACCAGACCCTGCTGGAACACAACAACCTGTGATGGCTGGCCTGCCCCCAGCCAGGCTATAGTTGCTGCCTCAACCCAACAAAACTGATGTTACCAGCAAAAATATAAATAAATAAATAAACGATCAGCTCTCACAGGCACTACTAGAGCGAGAACTCACTACCTGTCCCTCCCGAAAGGCATTCATCTATTCTTGAGGGATCTGCCCCCATGACCCAAACAGCTCCCAACACTGCCAAGTTGGGGATCAGATTTCAACTTGAGCTTTTGGGGAGCAACATATTCAAACTCTATCAGTGTCCTTATTAAGAGACGAAAAAGGACACACAGAGATGCAGAGCAGGCCATGTGAAGATGGAGGCAGAGACCAAGGAACTCCAAGAGCCACCAGAAAGCGGATAGAGGCAGGGAAGTCTCTCCTCTAGAGGCTGTGGAGGGAGGGTGGCCCTGCTGACGCCACACCCTGATTTCATACTTCAGGACTCCACAACTGTGAATGAATAAACTTCTGTTGTTTTAAGCCACCAAGTTTGTGGTGCTTAGTTATGGAAGCCCCAGGAAACTAAAATAGACACAAATAAATATATTGCTAATGGTGAGATTTAGACTAGCGGGGAGATTTATTAATTAAGGGGGGATCCTAGCATCTGTATCCCCTCCCCCAATAATAACCACCTGCAGTTGTGGCATAATTGAGTTCTTTGTTAGATGATGCTGGGTCCTGGGAGAGGTGATACTGAAGTATTTCTTCAATGAATGAGCTGGAGATCCCCCTTTCTCCTACCATCTTTCATCCCCCCTCCCCTATCTCAAGGCACCATACTTGAGCACTGTGGCCAGAGTTATTCTGCCAGCCTTCTCAGAAGACACATGGGATAACGGACTCCTCCCACCAAGACTTTAAGAACAGAAGCACCAAGAAAGAGGCTGACTTGCTCCCTTTGAGAATCTATCAAGATACCAGCATAGCCAACGAATGATTTAAAACTATCTCACACTTGCAATCACCAAAAGAGTCTTGGGACAGCAACTGTAAATAATATGTGTACCTGAAGTGTTAAACTCTCTGGCCAGTTGAATATTTGCAAATTGAAAATCTGTCCAAAATGAACTCGGAAGTCTGCTCCTAGTTGCCGACTGACTGTTCTGGACACCTCCTTGTTGTTGAAGAGCACCTTTAAATACACTGAGCGCCTCTTTACATCTTCCCTTCGGGAGACCTCCGCCCTGCAAAACAAGACCAGTCACAGGTGGGATTACTATTAATTTACTAAGGATCGCTTGAGTATTTGACGAATGGGCACTGAGCAGAACAAGATATACCAGAGGCAACTCTGTCAGTCACGTTATCCCTTATTTAACCAAAATAGCCACAGGTCTTGCAGAGCATGCTATAATAAAATATTGTGATGTGGACCTTATGGAGAAGCCATTAACAGGCACTGAAAAGGGCACAGGGGATTTAAGAACAATGGCCCAAGCATTATACTACAGCCTGCTCAGTTTTTGTTCAAATAAGCCTTACATTTGCATCCCAAAGTTTTAAGTAAATGTAAACGTATTCCCTGCTAAATGGAATGAATTCAAATCATAAGGGACAGTAATGACTTAACTCATATTTGGGTAAGAAGTTTTATTGTAAAAATATAGTAGCATATTATAATAGTTAGACCAACATCTTTTCTACAAGTCTCAAGCTTTTTCTCAACATTTTCAGATGTAAGTGACTGCTCAATGGATTCAGGGTATTTAGAAATGTTCCTTATTTTTAAAGATCATTTGAATCACAATGATTAGAATCACAAAGTTATCCTGCCACCTTGCAAGAGTTAAGCTTATCATTCTTATGCCAGAAAGTTAAAAAAGAAAACTTCTAAGAGTGGTCTTTAATTTTACTGTATATGTTTGCACAGATGCCAATCAAAAAACACCAGTTATTGGTTAAGTCAATAGCAATTCAAGCTTGTGAAGGAAAGAAAAAGGGAAGGGCATCAAAATCCAAAATAAGCTCATAGTGATAGTTTATTGAGAAACTTTTTATTGTGGTAAAATATATATAACATAACATTTATCATTTTAACCTTTTTTAAGTCTACAGTTCAGTGTCATTAAGTACATTCACAATGTTGTGCAACCATCACCGTTGTTTGTCTCAAGAATTTTTTCATCATCTCAAGCAGAAATTCTCTACTTATTAAACTGGGTGCTAGTTTTAACTTCTTATATCTCTACAATTTAGACTTATCCCAACGTGAAGTTACTCAAATGACTGTAGCATTTTTTTCTATAAAAGATATTTAACATCGAATTGCAAGGAATATTCAAGTCACCCACAGACTTGAACTCCACTCAGAACTGTTGTTCCCAGTAACCTCGTGCAGCAGATGGACCTAAAGCACCCCCCTTTCCTACCTAGTCCCTCTTACCTGAGTGCCTGATGAAGAGGGGAGAGTATAGTCATTGGCTTGGGGAAAACCTGGATTGTAGTCCCAAATCCCAGTGAAAACTCTGTAATTTATTTTTACAGAGTGTACATTCTTAGTAAAAATGGGACTCACCATAAAAAATGCCCAAATCAAGCTCACATTTTCCCTTTAAGAAACACGATCTATCATCACATATTTTGAACGTTTATGACAAAATTATATGGTATGGTATTTGTGGTCTGAAAATAGTTAATTTAGCACTGGGGAATAGTTTACATATAGCTCCCAAATAAGAAGGTGACAGAAAACATGGAAATGCACAAGAAGCTACAAGTTAAGAATAAGTAAATCATTAACAGAAGTTTGAAACCAGGAAGGCTGTAGGAAGTCTTAACAATGTCATCCTAATTAACCCACACATCCTAATGAATTTCAAGGCTGACTGGATTTGAATTCTCACTTTTTATGTTGGAATATTGAAGATTCCAGTCTATAATATCTCCTGTGTTCTTGATCGGTCTTCTGTTTACTTGAGAATTAAGTCTGGGAGCTGGTGGTATAGATGATTTTAATGGATTATCTTTAATCAATCATATGCTGTAACAAGCATCAGAATCACCTGAGCCTTTGTGAAAACAGTTTTCTGGACCCCACTCCAGAGTTTCAGATTCAGTAGGTCTCAGGTAGAACCTGAGAGTTTGCACTTCTAACAGTTTCCAAGTGATGCCAATGCTGCTAATCCTGGGGCTACAGTCTGAGAAATATGGCTATAAGGTGTAGGAAAGATATATATAGGAAAATTTTAAAAACGTTTTTATTATAATTTTTGAAAAGATGATGAACATATAAATGTGCATTTATAAATTAATTATATGTATAGATTTATATAAATAAAGTGATGCTTCTCTTAGGCATAAAATAAAAATGACCAGAAATGCATTTTTGTCAAATCTGGAAGGTATGCTTCCAATGGCCTGAGTTCAATACAAGCGATAGGGCAAACCCACAGCTCCCTCTAGGAGGTTCTATGAGGGCTTCAAAGAGAGAAGCTGGCCTCTGGAGCAGCTGAAATCAAGGGGCAAAGGGAAGTCTTGGTGTCTGTAGAGTGAGAAGGAACATTATGCTAATGGACAGAAAAGACACACTGAGATTACAGATAAGGGACCCAGAAGCCACACAGATAGCCACTATGAAGAGGAGGCATAGATTTGCAGTTGGGATGCTTCTCTTTCAGGCAGCTTTATACAGTGTGCTCCTGAGTAGCCAGTGGGGATGCATTAGGTAGGGGAACCATATGAAATCACTAAAAGTAAAAAAATGTCAGCAATTTCACATGGTGCAACCTAATATATATTTACACAGAGTTAATGGTCCTCCTGAGCATAGGGGGTAGCTCAATAGATGTATACTCCAGGGTGTGTGTGTGTGCACATGTGCACGTGTAAGTGTGTGTCAGATGTCAACCTCATTTGCAGTCACAGCATCTGCTCACCTGGGACACTGGTCATTGGGCGTCACGCTCCCTGCCAGGCTCAGCTCCGGGAGCAGTGTGGGCTCCCCAGGCCTCCTTCTGCTCTGGGCTGCCCTCTTCCTCACCTGTTGCTCTATCACTGCCCGGTCAACGGGCTCTGGAGGGGTGGGCTTCACAGGATCCTCCTCGGGAGATGCTGCCTCAATCTCGTCCTCAGGGTATTCTTCTGATGCCTGTTTCTTTTTCTTCTTCTTGGCCCTCTGTTGGGTAAGAGGCAACCTGACATCAAACAGGAATTCTGGAATTTTTTTTAAGAGCATAGTCTTCAGAGCCAGATCGACCTGGATGCAAACCCCAGTCCCACCTCAACCAGTGTGTGCACTCGGGCAGGTTACTAAGCCACCTGACCTCTCTGTGCCTAAGTTTTCTTGTCTGCAAAATGGGGACAAACACAGGAAACTCCTTCCAGGTTGTTGAAATGAGGTAATGTCTGTCATGTACTTATCATTGTGCCTGGTCCCTGGAAACAGCTTTAAAACTATGAGCTAGTCATGTGATCTTTAATATTGGTTCTCAAGGCCAAGGACACATCTTGAAATTAAAATAAGGCTTGTGACCAAGATATGGAATCAACCTCAGTGTCCATCAACAGATAAATGGATAAGGAAAATGTGGTAAATACACAATGAAATACTACTCAGCCATGAAAAAGAATGAAATCCTGTCATTTGTGGCAATGGACATGGGCTTGGAGGACATTGTTAAATGAAAAAAGCCAGGAACAGGAAGAAAAATACTGCATATTCTCACTCACGTGGAAGCTAAGAAGGTGGATCGCATAGAGGTAGAGAGTAGAATAGTGGGTACGAGAGGCTGGGAAGGGTAGGTAGGAGGGGGGATAGGAGAAGTTGGCTGAGGGATACAAAAGATGCAAACTTACAGCTAGACAGGAGGAATAAGACCTAGTGTTCTATAGCACTACAGAGTGACTATAATAAACAGCAGTCTATTGTATGCTTTCAAATGATGAGAAGAGAAGATTTGGGATGTTCTCAGCACAAAGAAATGATAAATGTTGAAGGCGATGGATATACTGATTGTCCTGATTTGATCATTACACATTGTGTACATGTACTGAAATATCACACAGTACCCCATTAAAGAAAAAATAAATAAATAAAAAACAAAAACAAAATAAAAAAAAGTAAAAAAAAAAACCAAAAAGTAAGGCTTGTGATAGCAGGTACTGCAGGTAACCCTGTTCTATTATTTGCTGCCCTTGGATTCAGTTTTGCAGCATCGTGGGCACAAAGTTAAATAATTTTCTGAGGGAAACTCAGAAGCATCAGTACTTGCAGTCAATGGGATAATGCATGTAAAATGGTATGGTGCTTGACGCACAGATTAGCGATTACTTTATTCCTTGTTTGTTCACTCAAATAGTCACAAAGTGTTACCACGGAATGATTATGGATAAAGCTGGCTCTGGTATCGACAAGCCAGGTGGTTTGTGAAATAAATGCATTAACTGGTCATTTTGTTCATCCTTTGTCCCCTAGTAAGGGGACAGGGAGAAACAGAGTGGAGCCAGCAGGAGACCCCAGTCTGCCAGTCCAGTTTCCCTCCTGTCTCAGGGGGCCACCCTCCCAGACCCTTCCTGGGCAGCCCTGTTCCAGGCTGAGCAGCTGTTTACAAACTTGGGCTTTCTTCCAGGCTTTCCACTGCTGGTATGAAGTTCTGTACTCTTCCATCTTCTGTTTGTACTCTTCCGTGTGTTCTTCCAACAATTCACTGATTTCAGCTTGAATTTCTGCTTCATGGGCTCCTTCGTCTGCTTTCTGGTCAACTTTTTCCCTTTAAAATAATTTATAGTACCTTGGTTATTTCGTGAAATTAGGTAAGAGAGTAATTACAACAGCAAACAGTCATATTGGGCTTGCAATGTGCCAGTTCCTCTTCTAGAAGTGTTGCACACAAGAACTCACAACCTGGTGAGGTAGATACTATGATTATCCACATTTTACACATGAGGTGACTGCAGCATAGACAATTTGCCCAAGAACACCCAGTTGGTGAGTGTAATATGAGTCCAACATTGACCACTAAGCAGCAATGCCATTCTGAGTTAAATAATCCATATGCTGTGCTAACACAATGCCCATAAATTCTCAAACCACAGTGGAAGAGGTTTCACTGTAGTCCAGATAGTTGTTACTTCTGAGATGAAGGAGATACTGTTGGGGAAAGGAACATGGGAGCTGCCTGTGGACAGCAATGTTTTTATCTCTTAACCGGGGGACTGGTTACATGGTTATTCATTTGTAATTATTTTTCAAACTGTATCTATGTTTTATACATTTTTTTTCTGGATGTATGTTATAGGCCAATAAAACAATTTTTGAAAAAATCCTACTTTCTCAAAACAAGTTTCAAGGGCGTATTCGAAAACCTCTGGAACTCTCGAAGGGATTTCATCTCTTTCCAAACTTTTATGATGGTCTTAAGCAATGCTCGATCTTTTTCTTGTTCCATGTCACGCAGTTTTCTTGTTTGCCTACAAGATATAATACATGAGTATATATTAAAAAAATTACTTAGATGTGTTTATTTGCAAATAAAGAAGGAAATTAATAATGCAACAGTGATTATATATTCAATTTGGTAGCTACAATACTTCTAAACAAGTACTGGAAAACCAAATACCAATGCAAATTTAAAGACAATAGGATGCTGATTTGTTTTGAGAGATTTATTTGATTTGTTCTCCCTTGGTGAATCTGACTTCAATTAGACTAAATTACCTTGCAAAATCTTAGTAAAATTATGCACCTTTAAGCAAATAGCCACCTTTGAAGTTATAAAAATAAGATGACCAGTAAAGTCAGTTCTCATGGACTAAATTATTGTAAACATAGTGAAGTATGCTGTTGTCCTAGTTGACAACAAATACATTTGAGTCTTTCTGTGTTAACACAAATGACAGTTTCCATACTGCAAAGATGAAGTAATGTTATCACATGCCTTGGAGAGTTTTCAGTGCTAGCTAGATTACCAATATTTTTGGCTTGATCTGAAGAGGCATCATTTGAAAATGCTTTCATCTTGATTTCCATTGTTTAATGTGCTTGGGGATTATTTAATGCCTTACTTTAAGCCCTCTTTATGAATGATAGCCAAATCCAGACCATGGATGTACTCTATTATTTAATTCTTGAACAAGTACCATGTGTCATTCCCAGGGATTCAGAAATTTGTAGGAGACAGGAGGTGTTTCTGTCTTCAGGGAGTTTATAGTTTAACTCAGGAGACAGACACGTACATGATGATAACAGAATGAGAGATTTGACTGAGTGAATGCCATGAGAAACCAAGGAGGCAGCATGTCACGAATTAGCACCTCTTGACCTCCACAAGGAACCTGAGTCTGGAGGTTGTACTTGTGATGACCTAGCCTGTAGAGGTGGTATAGAAAAGCAAGGAGTTCTAATTTGTATTTGTTCAACTGGTGGATGTGGAAAAGATGACAGATAGTTAGTGGCTGGGTGGCCAAGATTCAGGACTCTCTGGGAGAAAGAAAGTGGTGAACTAGAATAAGAATCACTTTTCTTGAGGAGCAGTCAAGCATCGTGGTTAAGAACACAGTTGCTGGAACCAGACTACCCAGGTTTGAATCCTGGCTCTATTATTTACTAGCTGGCCTTGGGCAAGCTCCATACCAAACAGGGATGTGAATAGAACTGACTTCACAGGGGTGCTGGAAGAAGTAAATGAGATAATCACATAATGAGCTTAGAACCTTGCTTGATACCTGGTGAGAGTCCACAAATGTTATCTGTCATTATCAGGTGGTCTGTTGTTTTTTGCTTCAGCTGCTGTCTCCCCTGCCTTATTTTTTGAAACCACAGTATAAAATTATTTTGCTGAGTTACATGACACATATAGGCTTTGAGATATATTTTCTACCTTTTAAAATAGTACCTAATAAAATAGGTTCCTGGAAATGCTAAAAAGAACACTTAGCAAGTAAAATTTGACAAGAGCTAAAGAAGCAGAGAATTGCAAAAAGAATATTTAATTACAAATTGTGAGAGCTATGGAGGAACAGGGAAAAACAATTGTGATTTGGGAGTTGGGAAACACTTTTCAGAAACCTGATGTGGACAGGATCTGGAGCACAGAAGGGACACACAGCCCAGAGATGAAACACTGGGAGCCACTAGCATCTAGATGATATTTAAAACCATGGGAGTGGATTCAGGCTAGGAAGAAACACAGGTTTAAAGAAAGGTGAAAAAGAAAACACCACCACCGGAGGAACGCTGGACATGTATAAGCTGGGCAGAGGAGGAAAGTTAGGCAAAGGAGGGTGAAGAAGACAGGTAGCTACAGAGGCACAAGGACGTCCAGGAGGATGTTGTACAGAGGGAAGGAGAAGAGACTGTCACAACAGGCAGCGCATGGGGACGGTGTCAGTGTCCAAGAGCTGAGAGCGCTGAGAGGTTCCATTCCACTTGAAAATACAGTGTTCCACGGGGGCTGTGGCAAGCTAGCTTCAGAGGAAAGGGGACTACAGGAGCGAGACAGGTGAGGTGGAGGTGGAGGTGGGGGGGAGTGCAGACTGCATGAACAGAAAATGTTTTCCAAAGGTTTGGCTGTGAAGGGAAACATAGAGATAAAGTAGTAGCTGCATGGGGATCTGGGGTCATAGAATTTTTATTCATTCAAGATGGAGTGTACCTGAAAGTGACGACCCAGTAGACAGGGTGCTGAGGGTTGGATGTGTTCCCTGGAGGTTTGTGTGTTGGAGACTTGATCTCTATCATAACAGTGTTATGAGGGTGAGAAATCCTATTATGGTAATTGAACGGTGGGGTCTCCAGGAGGTGGTTAGATTGTGAGGCCTGTACCCCATGAATGGATTAATCCATTGATGGTTTAATGGGTGGTCATGGGCGTGGTCCTGATGGCTTTATAAGGAGAGCCAGTGAGCAGGTTAGCTCTCTCTTGCTCATTCCATTCACCATATGATACCCTGTGTCACTGCAGAGTCACCACCAAAAAATGGCCCTCACCAAATGCACCCCTTGGACTTCCCAGCCTTCAAACAGTAAGAAACAGATTTCATTTCTTTACAAATCACCCAGTTTCAAGTATTCTGTTATGAGCAACAGAAATAGACTAATACCTTGACTGTTACAGACAGTTAAATTAAGTGTCTCCCTATATTGCGTGGACATCCATGTTTCCTTCCCTACATATTCTGGTTCTATTTCAGAGAACATGCAATCATGATGCCACTATAGAAAATAAAATGGAAAAATGCTTAAAGTGATGCTGGCCCAGGTTAACTGCACCAACGAGGGCTCAGTAGGTTTAGGGGGGCGGGGGCACTGATCAGCAGATTTCAGGAGGTTTACTTGGTAACCATCCAGGAACAGATCATCTGCCTAGAATTTGCTTTGCCACCTAGGGAAAAGTCAGTAAAAGACTGAAATCTCCTCTTTTACTGGGTCATAAATGCTAAATCTCAGACGTTTTTATCTCCAGGGGTGACAGAATTCTTGCAATAGGTCTGTGATCCATGGGTCCACTTGGCATTGTCTGTAGGTGTCATACACACAGTTGTACTGTTTATCAAATAGTGATTAAAAAATACAATTTCATATAAAACAAAGATTGCTTTCAGAAAGGCTTTCTGTCACTTTTTTCTTAGCCAACATGTACTAAAACAAAAATTTTTCTCACAAGTAGGTTGCAGTGTTTTTCCTTTTAACATAAAAAATAATTTTTATTTAAAAACATACTCTTCATACTTTTACAATTGCAGTATACAAAGTTAACTAATTTGCACTTTGCTGAAAAATTTTCAACTCATGCCTAGAGTGTAAAAGGAAAAGTATACATTTACAAAAAGAAACTCTTAGATTTATTATTTCCTGTTCTAAGAAATTATTCTATGGAAATACTCATATAGGTACACAAATATATACACATAAGAATTCTAATTACAGTACAATTTAAATAATAAAAAATAGGGCTAATACAATGCCTGTCAACTGGGGATTATATGAACTATAATAAACTACACAATGCCAGCCTTTAAACAATGAGATAGATCTGGATGTAATAGGAAAAGGTCTAAGATGCATCTTACATAAAAAAGCAAGTTGCACAATGGTTTGTGCAGTATGATTGCTTTGAAAAATAAAATATATATACATGAACATATCTGTGTGTGTGTGTGTGGGGGGGAACTAGCAGAAAACTGATAACCATGATTTTCTCTAAGGGATGGGACTTAAGGTGACGTTCACATTCCACATTTCCCTGTTGTTTGGCAATGATAAGGGTTTTAATTTTTCGATTATGAATAATTCAAAGAAACAGAAAAGTAAAGATAATAGATAATATGACACCTGGTGACGTTTTGTCTCATTTACTCAGGATGTTTTTAATGAGGTGTTATAGTTACATTTGAAGACCTCCTCCATTCTATCCCCACTTCTCCCTCCAAGGAGGAATAAACTGCTGTGCACCTTTTCTGCCTATAGGTACACCCCTACGTGTACCTGTAACAAATGAGGACTGTCCCAGGTGTTCTTTAGACTTTGTGAAGCATACCACATAGTGAGTATCCTCTTACAGCTGGGTTTTTTCATTCAACATTGTTTTCTAGATTTATCCAGGGAGATATATGCAGATGGAATTCAGTTATTTAAACCATGGTGTAGATGTCCGCTCTATGACTGTACCAAGATGTGTTCATTCTGGTACTGAGTTATTTCTGGTTTTTTACTTTCATGAGTGATGCTGTGCACATACCTGCACACGTCCATATGTGCACATGTGCACATAGCTCCTTAGAGTGCACATGTCTGAAGCTGAATTGCTGGGTCTGAGCTAATAGGCACTTTGAACACTTTGCTAGTCTATGGCCAGACTGTTCTCTAAAGTGCTGTAGCAATTTTTACTAATATCTGCAGAATATGCAGGGGATCATTTCCCTACATCCTCATTCATATTAACGGCTTCCAGTTTTGTGTTAATATGAAGGTATCTCATTATTTCAGCTGGCATAATTTCACATGTATTCAGTGCACTCAGGAAAACTATCTGGAAAAACAAACTCTAAATATGTACACATCTAACAAGAGGGAAAAATCAATAGTTATAATTATAAACATTACTCACCAAATTTCAGATTTATACTCATTGATGGTTTTTTGGGTTGTATCAAGGGATGGATGAGGTTTTTCTGGATTAAGTCCAGTCTGAACAGCATTTCTGAGAGCTTGGAGCTTAAAAAGACATGGATACAAGTCTTGAGTTAGAAACTGTATTACCTACTGCAAGTAATGTGATTAGTCCCACCCACTTCTCCCAGGCGATACAGTGCAAGCATTCTGTGAATGGATGTTTTAGCTTCCAGCTGTCTCCAAACTTTCACCAAAGTGAACTTTCACAGATGACTATTTTATTCTTTCTTTAAAAAACTGGAATAATCAAGAATAGTGTATGTCCATTTTTGTTCTGTGGCCCAGATAATCAATCTCCTCATGACAAATGTCACATTTATGTGTGTGTCTCAAAAACAAGTTTTCTTTCAAAGCTAACAGTGTGTCTTTATGGGTCCTTGACATATAATGGTATTTTTGTGATATGAAGAAATTATAAAATTATAACTCATAAAAAGAAGTATTGTGAAGTTCTCTCTCATTTGGGCAGTAAGGTTGTAAAGTCAGGGCACGCAGTCAAAATTGCCTGTAGTCAGAATTACCTGTGAAAATCTCATAGGATAGTGTTACATTGGAAATAAATTCAAAAGGATAGCTATTTCTTTGAGAATCAGTAGAACTGACTTGCCACAGAATGGAAAAAATACATGTAAATATGGGAATGTCTCTAAACAGAGAGAGACTCTCAAACCACCAATGGTCTCAGGATCTGAGATCACACAAGCAAGTGACAACCACACATACTCCATCTAATACCCACTTCTGGTGGGTGTGATCACTTGCACTGTTTACAAAGATCTTCTCTTTAAGGCAAGTGTGTGCCACTGAATTGGTACATTATCTCCATCCTTCCTTTTGCCTCTAAATATAAATATATACCATCTCCACCCTTCCTTTTTGTCTCTAGGTAGGACAATGTATCACAGAGGGAACATCTCAATGAGGGACACGAACACTTTGCTGCTAGAAAGTATTTTCATTGTTTGGCTTATCAGAAGAACCAACCCCATCAATGTTAGCATGGAAAAGATCACATGTACCTTATCAGTAAGAAATTTCGCCTTGTTTCTCTGTTGCCTTGCAAGGTACTGGTCATATAACTGGGCAAGCTTGGCTGCCAAAACATGCTCTCGGCTAAAACAGGGATGATGAGTGAAGATTAACCCTGAAATATCAATATCCAGTTGGAAATTTCCAGGAGGGTCTACAGATCCAGTCATATGCTTACTGACGTGGACATATTTTACTGCCTGCCAAAGAGAGCAGAGTGTGGGTGGAACATAGTTAAAGCATTTACTAGATAATGATGTTGTAATCTGCAATGAGAAAACAATCTGATGCAAAATACCTTTACCCTGGTCAAGTCAGGTGAAAGATGCTCAACTTCCTGTTTCCAGGTATTAGAGAAGCATAGATTCTAGTCCCACCTGATCATTATTTGGATAATAGATACACTCCCATGTAATTAAATTTTATTATCATTATTATTTATTTATTTTTTTCTGACCGGTAAGAGGAGCACAACCCTCGGTACAGTGTTGTCTGCATCACACTCAGCCAGTGAGCGCACCGGCCATCCCTATATAGGATCCGAACCCACGGCCTCGGCGTTCCCAGTGCCTCACTCTCCCGATTGAGCCGCTGGGCCGGCCCTAAATTTTTAAAACATATAAAGAAATTTTTATTCTGTAGACAGCAGCAAGAGACTAACTTTTACTTTATTGAGCTTCGTCCTGGCACCCAGTTTTCCTGGGAAGAAAGGAAGTTAGCATGAAAGGAAATTAGCATGAAAATAACAGCAAGTGGGTGGGGTGGGGAACAACTGAGTCCAGTGTGTAGAAAACAGGAACAAAAATTTCCAATGGGAATTTCTTGGATTGTTTGGTGTATAATGTGTTAGATAAATCTCTCTGTTTTTCCTCCATAAAGTCTTCAAAATATTCTACATTAATCACAACTGCCATTGTGGTCGGGGAACTCAAAGGTGGAGAGGAGACACTGTTGATTTTGTGTCTTCATTTTCTCTCCACATGATAAACACTGACTGGTCAAGAGGTGGTGGTTTGGGACAAGTCATTTAGTCTTTTCTTTTTGCAGAGGTGAGCTTTGAAAGCTACTTATGTGATCTGGAAAATGATAATATAAGATTATATGGCACAAATGTATTATTTACAAGTTATGAGGTTAAATAGAGTTGTAAAAACTACTGTAGTCAGAATTGAAGCTTCCATCCTTCATAAATTGTGGATAACATGTTCAGTAATCTTTTCATTTAATTCTTTGCACGGTATCATGTAAAGATGCTAGATTTGGGCCAGAAGCCTTACACTCTAGCCCTGAGTCTGCACTGAACTTGCTCTGGGACCTTTGGCAATTTACTATACACATCTGGCCTCTATTTCTTCATCTGTAGAAATGGGAGATGGAGGAAAAAGATTCAATTAGCATTTTGTAGGTCACTAGGGATCATAAAAAACACTTCACATGTATCATTTCATCTATTTAACAAAGATCAATGGATATTTACAATGTGGTGGGGCCTGTCTTCAAGCAGCAGTCAGTTTAGAGGGGAAGACAGCCCTGGGATCTGGACGGATGAAGCCTGGGATGTGCAGAGGGAGGTATGGAAACCCAGAAAAGGGGATTTCAGCATTAGAACCCAATGATTTGATTATAAGATTCTAACATTATTCCCTATCAAACTAAGAACAGAAAATGGGAGGTCCACAATGGTGTGTGTGTACACATGTATATACATATAGAAATGTGTTTTTATTTGTTTTATGGTGTGATCTGATTTTCAGTCACTCTCAGTCATCAAAATAGTTACCAGTATTTGCACTTACAGTAAAGCATATACATATGAGTCTTCACTTATCAGTTAAGTTGTCATTGTGTTGTGTTGTTGCCTGTTTAGTACTGGTTTTCATAAGAATATATGAGTTTACTTCATTTTAGCCATTCAATTTCATACTTTTTCCTCTCTAGAGTAGTAGATTATTGATGTATATTTAGGACTTACAGAGCTCTAATACAGTGTATTCTACATTTATATTAATAAAATATCAAGTTTTCTCCTATGAAATAACATTCAATCTTTGATGAGAAGACCTACAGATTTTTTATAATTTAAAATGTCCTTGTAAAACTGGGATGTGTTTATAAATATTTTAGGCTTGAATAGGAATGGATTAATTATACCTCAGTACCTTCTGAAATAATGCTTTTTTTTTTTCAAATCCGCTTCCCAAATCTGCATTAGTCCATGTTCCAATAATTGCTGGTGGTCTCTGCTTTAAGCTCAGCTAAATCAAGTATAAAAAGCTTCCAGGACTCCTGTTAGCCATGGGGGTAGACTGCTCGAAAGACCTCGACTCCCTTCCTATTAGGGAGAAAGACCTCTAGTTTCTTGTCTTTTCGGGGGGTTGGGGGGGTGGATCGGTTTTTCTTATATTTTGAGAAATGTCATGAAAAGAGTAGCAACACTTTCTTCCATGGACCTCCACTTGGATTTACAGGAGGAAAGACCTCCCCAGTATCTTATGAAAGCCCTATGTGGCCTTTCAGGGGTTAATTCTGATCATTAATTTCCTTACACTTCAGACTGCAACAGTGGAGGCCCATTTCTCTTCTCTTTCATTCAGGTAAAAGTATTCAATTATAAACTGCATTAATATTAGAAATTTTTAATCTGCATGTGGCCACTATGTGTCTTATGACAACTCAGATTACCTTGATGAATTAAAAAATTTCCACCTCATGAAGACACATACAACTAAACGTCAATCCACAGATGTAATGGAAAGTTCCTCTCTAATTGCTTTGCACTTGCTAGTTCTTGTCTTTCCTTTTCTTCTACCATGGGGTCCTGGAGTTATGAGATCACTCAGGGTGTGGCTCACAGGCTCCATCTTGTACTCTTCTTGGTGTGAGTAAGCAACATTGGTAGAATGGTTCTGTTTTCTTGTAATGTTACCTAGGTTACCTGCAATTTGCATCTTCTTCCCCAAATCTGCACCATCCCATATTCCAATAATTACTGTGGTTTCTTCCTTAAACTTACCTTAACCAAATCTCAAAGTCTCCCAGAATATAAAAGTCTAGCCCAGACCTAGTAGTCACTGGGCTAGACTGATCAAAAGACCCCAACTCACTTCCTATTAGAGAGAAACACCTTGTCTTTCTTTTTGTTGTATCTGTTTTCCTTTCTTATGTATTGAGAACTATCATGACAATGGTTGCAACAATTTCTCCCAAGGGGAGATAATATTTATAGAGTATATCTTAATTTTGAAATTGATTTGATTCTTTAGTCTTCAACTGAAAACTGAAAACCAAAACTATAAGAGATGATACCTACAAACTATCTGTTGATGTTCTCAGCATGTGCTGAGATGCATACCAATGGGAAAAAAATTAAAAGTTGTACAGGAAAACAGTAATCATTAGGGGGATTAAAGTACAAGTTTCCACATGTGCCCTGGGATGATAACAGCAGCAAAGCCTGAGTTCAGCCCCGAGCCTGCAGTAGATTCTGTAGCTATTGTTCTGGCCTTCCCTGGGAAGCTTTCTTAGTCCTTGTCTTCTGGGAACATGCCATGTATTCTGGACATGGGGTGGGTAGGTACATTGTCTACTTACAACCGACTGGTGTTCAGCCTTGGTATTGATAATGTGACATGTGTGGGGAAATATGATCTCTTCTCTTTGTAGTGGTTAAGCACAGGCTATCAAGGCTCATGGCCTTAACACATGGAGAATTCTGACCTGCCTGCAATAGGAGAGAACAAGGCCCATCGACACTGAAGGAGAACTAGAGAAAAAGAGGTGGAGAGAGAGCCCGTCTGGCATCGAGTCCCTGGTCCTAGCCCCGCAGGCCCTGATTCCTAAAGCTCCTCCTTCAATTTTACAATTTATCCCCAGATCCTCTCCAGTTTTGTGAGCCAAGTTCCTTCTTTGCTTCAGCTAGTTTGCATTGGGTTTCTGTCATTTGCAACCAAGAGTCCTGAGTAGTGCATTGCTTAGAACACAGTGGGTAAACAATACTTCTGTGAAATACTGGTGGGAATAGTAGAAAGGGAAAGTGATAATTTTATCCAGTGGTAGCTATCAAGGAGGTTGGGATCATGACAAATCCCTCAAATTGTTATACAGTTCTGAAAAAGGAAGGCTTGTACATATCACAGTTCCTTTAACACTGGATTCTGTTTCTGTCTCCTCACTCAAGGCACAGAGTCTCCTTAAGGCCAGGTTTGAATGTTGCTACCTCTGTAATCCCAGAGTTTAGCACAACTAAGAATACAGTAGACTTTCAGGTAAGGATAGAAAGATTGAAAAAGAAAGGATGGAAAAATGAAAGAGGGCTGTTTGGACTACTTTTCAACAACTGTAACTTACTTTAGGGGCTGTAAGTAGGCAGACTGCGTTTTATATTGTTCATGTTTTACCTGCAATGTCCCATGTAGCATTTTTATTTTTTAGTTTCAGATTAGTTCCTTATTAAGATGTATTAAATTGCATTCTTTCTCATTTGAGGTTTTACTATTTTCTTTGCATGACATCTAATCTCTTTTTACAGTCCTCTGTCTTTAATGGTCTCTTCTCTATGTAGGAACGGCAGAATATTTGACCTTTAAAAACTACTTTTTTCCCTCCGTAATTAAGGAACATGTTCAAAAAAGCAGGGCTGAAAATCAACTCTCTTCTAAATAAAACTCCTAAATTATCTACTGGGAGGGCATACAACCCATCATTTGAATGGACAGTCTAGAATTTCTAACCAAAGGACAACTGGACCTGATTCTGATGGGGGGTCGGTTTGGGTCAGTCCAGCTGGGTTGAGTTAGCATCAGACCTGAGAACTCTGAGGAGTAAATTCATCAAGGCTCAGAAGGGCCCAGGAATTGTCAACTCCTGATCTAGCATTCTGACTTGCTTTTCCATTATTTGGATGCCAGGATTAAGCCAGGACCTCAGGAAAGCTAATGTTTTGCAGGAGAGACAGCTGAGTCAAAGAAAAGAGTAAAAAAGGAATTTCTTGTAAATACATACAGCTGGATAATTTTAATGGTATTCAGTTTGCACTTTCATTGAGGTATTTCTATGTGCCAGTCACTCTGCTAGGTGTTAGAGTTAGGAAGAGGAATGTAACCTAGTCCTGGCCCCCAAGTCACTCTCAGGGTAGTGGGAGAGAGAGAAAGAAGACAGATTTACAATCCATGAACAAAACAGTCTCTGCCTATTGATTTATTTCCCTGCTCCTGCATCCTGTCAAAAACTTCTGCATGCAAGGTCTGTTTGGACATAAGACTGAAAATATAGGCCATATGCATTTAACAAGTTTCCTTAAAGGCAAGCTTGTTGCATGAAACAGTGAAAAAAACATAGATTTCAGCATCAGACAGATTTGAATAAATGTAGGAAAAGGTTAAATAATTAAAATTGTAAAAATATTAATTCTGAAAGAAAAGCATTGTGTTTTGAGTTACTGGAAGGGAATGTAATCACATGGAAAAAGACTGAGGTATATAAATCAAGAATAAACTTAATAAGTAACTTGCTATGGAAAAACAAAGAGATAGGTATAGTATCTCCTCTATCTAACTTAAACCCTTTTGCTTCTTTCTTAAGCATTCTAGGACATTCTTTGTACTTTTCTGTATTCAAAGCCCAGTCCTTTAAAAAATGCCCTTGGAAGACTTCAGCCCCTCTGGACTTCTCTAACTTCTTTGCTCTGTGATGGTTTATGGCCAGCCCCTTCTGTCCTTCTCTACCCACTCTCCCATTCATACTGGCTGCTTCCCAAGGGAGGAGGAGGAATGTATGTGATGGGAGAGTCAGCTGGAGCCAAGATACTAGGTCCAGGCTCTCTGCTGAGTAGGGTGAAGAGGTGGCTCTAGCTGTCCCTTATTAGCTGTCACCAAAGAGAACCTGCTCATCAGCCAGCGTGGTCTCCTTGACACTTGGTAAACTCCCCAGAGCACTTCTAGCTGCTCAGCTTGTGTCTAGGTGGGGAATGTAATTCATGAGAGATGGAGCAGGAAACCCATCTGGTCTTGGGTCCACGTGGCATTCTGCTACTCAGTTTTACCCTCACAGCAACTGATATCCGGATCTCTCTCTGACTCCTGTGCATTTCCAAATTAGTTTAGAACTTCTAAAGGAGACAGATAAGATTAACTGGCTCCCTCATACCCTAGCCTCCATATTAATTACTCTTCTGTTTTCTAATTTTAACCCGCAGTTTAGTGTCTCACTATATCAGTGTTTCATACTGAAATGGATGGATGGATGAAGAGATGGACTGATGGATTATTTGATATATGTGTAAGTTGATACTGTCTTGATCACTAATAATATCATGAATCTTTGCTGTGTGTAACCACATAGATGACAAATCCCTCATGGGCTGAGACTGATGTTTATGCTTATTTTGTAAGTCTACTCCCAGGATCACATTTCTGTACAAAGTAGACATTCATTAATACTTGTCTGTAATAACAATATTTTGTAGAATTTTACAACTTTAAAAAAGGGCATACTCGTATACCACCTCAATACTTACCATGACCCTCTTAGGTAGAGAAAATCAATATTATTCATATTTTTCAATTAAGGAAACATTTCTAGAGAAGTAAAGGGACCTGCCCAAAGCCACACACCGGTTAATGGGACAGCACAATGTCGCTCTGATTCCCTGACTCGAGCCTGTGTCTTCTCTGCTCATCATCCCACTTTATAGAATGATCATTACACCCCCTTGTTATGTTTTACTTTATCAGTGTTGGAATGTTACAAATTTAAAATTACATGGATTTCTGAAGGAGACGGTCCCAGGAAATCACAGCAATATAATTAAACACGAGGACAAGCAACTCTATCTCTTTTACAATAGCCAGCACTTACTAAGCTCTGTCTTAAACACTTGATGTATTATCTCATTCAATCTGCATAGCAATCCTAGGAGGTAGACACTATGATTATGCCTATTTTACAGATGAAGAAATTAAAGGACAGAGAAACTGAGGCCCAAGTTCACCCAATGAGTGGTAGAGCGAGGACGCAAATCAGGAAGCTTGAGCTTAGGCAGATACAGTAAAGAGGATTTGCAAGGATAGCAAACCTCCAGTTATATAATAAAGAGACAACAAGGGGGGAAATTATAATCCTGCAGCATATGTGAGATGACAAAAGAGAACAGGGGAAGGAAAAAGGAAGAAAAGTACGGGCAGCTAACCTGGAGTGCAAATAAAGATGCTGACTCAGTCGTTCCTGGCTAAGAAACCCATTCTTTCTTTGAGATGGGATTAGGTGAGCAAAGTTGGACTGACTCTTTTATTTGAAAAAGTCAAAGTGCAATGTTACAAATTCAGTACCCCAAGGTATTCAAAAAGCAAAACACTTTCAATTTCATGTATTAAAAATGGAGTGGGGGGGAGGAGTGTCTACCTTTTTATATACTGTTTCTAGTTCTGCCTTAATGCTTTGATCCTGCGTTAACACTGATGGCCTTGAAGGAAATTGCTTGATGGGGCTTGGCAGTGCTAGGATTCTGCCATCATCTCCAAACCATCTTCTCCCCTGTGGATTGGCAGAAAATGGTTTATAAAACAAACAACATTTGCAGGAAAATTCTGCGTCAACATACATGTTCTATGTACCTCCTCCTGCCCCAGTAGAACTTTAAAAGTCTTGGTTTCCTTCAGAAATCAAGTCTTCACTAAGACCTCCAACAACCTACTTAAGATACAGCCCTGCCCCCATCACCACCAAAAAAAAACAGTTCAAGGAAAATCTCAAATAAATGTTTAAGAAAATATTGCTAACATCTGATTCAGTAGGAAACACCCAGGTCCAACTAGCAGAATATGGGTTCTGAGCAGTTGAGAGGTTGTATTGTTTTAGGATCACTAAATGTACCTAGAGACAAAATTAAAAACAAAAATGAACCACTTTCTACAGACAACCTCAAGAGGAAATGAGTAGAGTGGATGGATGGCTGCTGGTCAAGAAGAAGCACCTTCACATCAGGTGCACCCAGGCTTCGCTGGGAGCGGGGGTCCCCACTTACGGGCTCCTGCGTCAGCAACCTGTTCTCCATGATGTTCTGATTGGCACGGGCCACCTCTGGTCGAGCCCCAATGTAAAGGCCTTCATCTTCCAGGAATCTGGGCTGCACATTCTCAGGAAGCTTTTTGTAGGTCGGCACTAGATAGTTCATAAATAAATAAAATAAATATTGGTGCCAACCTAAACATTTCAAACTTCACTTTGGTGAATTAAAACAACCACCAGAGATTTCATTTATGTTCCTAGGAACTGCAAATTTTTCAAATTAATTTCTAGAAGCAGAACCAAAGGAAAGATGAATGTGTTCACTTGCAATATGAGGTTGTAGAATCACGTATTTAACGGATAACACCTAAATAATTCAATTCCTAACGCACTGAGTGGCATACTGAGAAGAGTATAATATTCAAACCAAAGGACCTAGGGGCAAGTTTTCGCTTCATTACTCTTTAGCTAAGTAAATTCAGGCCAGGCACTTTGAACTCTTTCCTTCTGTACGAAGCGATAATATCTACTTAACTGGGTTCCTGGGAGAATTAAATGAGGTCAAGTATGAAGAAATGCCTTGTAAGTTAAAAAGTTTCCTTGAGCAAACGTGGCCGTTACCTCATGTACTCATTCACTCTTGTGTTCATTCATGGAACACATCTTTGTCTTCAGCCTCTCTGTGCCAGGCACATACGAGACTGGCTATGCTGGCCAGGCCAGCTGTCTGGGAGCTCAGATGTCGAACCCTGTGCTTTTCCTACACATACATGCCTATGATAAAATTGAATTGATAAATTAGGCACAATAAGAGATTAGTTAACAATAACTAATAGTAAAATAGAACAATCATAATAGTATATCAGTGTCATGACTCTTGCACTTTCAGGCCACTATTAGGTAAAATAAGGGTCACAGATCTGATAATAAAGATCTGATCACCAACACAGCTGTTAAGTGATTAACAGATGGGTCGCACAGACACTGTGAATACACCACCCAAAGGGGTGACTCACATCCTGGCAGGATGGGGCGGGACAGCACGAGATTTCATCACGCCACTCAGAAAGGTGTGCAATTTAAAACCTATGAATTGTTTACTTTTGGAATTTTTCATTCAATATTTTCAGACCACAATTGACCATGGGTAACTGCAACTGTAGAAAGCAAAATCCCAGATAAGTGGGGGGGACTACTGTCCTAAACAGTGGGCATGTTGGGGTAACAAAGAATCTTCCAGAATGCTGTGGTGTGGTAAGCAGGGGCAGAGAATGGCAGGGGAGAGAACAAGGGGTGCTCTTCAGGTCACAGAGAGGAGCTTGGGTTCTATTCAAGGGAGCTGGATCCATTCAGGGCCTCTGTGCTGGGGAGCGACTGAACAGATTTACAATTCTAAAAAGTCACGGGTTCTGCAGCTGCAGAGTAGACTAGAGAAAATGTAAGGGAAGCCAGGAGAGGATGGCTGGTGGGGGTCAGGATGGAATTTGAGAATTAATGATTACAGGGGTGACTCCTTCTTTATGTTATAATTATCTCACTCTAAACCCATGCCAAATCCCTCACTTTCCTGTGGGTGGCACTTGGATACTCTGCATCCCCTACACAACCACCAAAACCAACTAATGCCAGCATTCCTCGGAAAACCCTTCTCTGAATCCTCAGAAAACATGGAGCAAGCTATGAATCCACTCTTTTCTCTGCTCCCCACCCCTCCATTCACACGGCTAGACATCAGTTCATCACGAATCTGTTGGTCTTCAAAATTTTGCATTAAAGCATTGTTGAGTGCTCATCCAATATATATGTTTATTTATTACCTATGCACTATCATACCCACAAAATTAAATTAGGAAAGAATGAGAGTAAAAATAAATCTAAGTAGAAGCCTTGATATGTTCTTCCAATACCCCTGGGGTGAGTGCACTCCTTTGGAAACCACTGTGCTAGACAAGAACAAAAACAACAGCAACAGTAACAGAATGTATGATTTTTGATCACCTACTACGTGTTAAAATACTAGGTCCTTCACTCATATTGTTTCCTCAATGCTCACAATCAAAATAAATGCCCAAAGTCACCTTACAGGGCAGGTTTTATTTCCTCCCTTTTTCAGTTGAGGCCCCTGAGAATAAATGAATGGTGCAAGGTCATGCCTCATGAGGGACAGCTGGGTCTGCTTGGCTCCTCCACTCCTGTTGGTGTGGCCAGGGTGTTGCTGCCTCACAGGGCTGGGTGGGAGATGGGTGCATGCTCAGATTCTCTGCTCAGAGCAGGCCTCAGGTGCAACCAGGGCTCTCTAGACCTCTTCCACGGCCCTTGCCAACCAACCCTCGTTCCACCCCAGGTAGGCTCCAGGGAGAGGCCAAACAGTAAGACCCCTGAGCAAAAACACAGGTGGCAAAGCTTCTCCCAGACAAGGTTGCTACAAATGCGTTTCTCCATGGTTAGGAATGTGGCCTCTGGGGCAGGCCACCTAGATCAGAAACCTGCCACCACCACTACACTAGCTTCATGATCTTGGGCCATTTCCCTAATTTCTCTGGGCTTCTGCTTCCTCATCTGTAAAACAGGCACAATAAAGAACACCTCTTCCCATTCCTGGTGTGGGATCACTGATGCATGTCATGGGCTTAAGAAAGTACTTACTGAGGAGTAAGTGGACAGGATGCATTCGCTACAGTTATTATTGGGGCAAAGCCATAACCTTTGGACACCTTTGCCAGCTACCTATTTTAAAAGGAAACTTGGGATGTTCAACCAATTCCAATAATTTGAATATATATGATTCAAAACAACCTGTCAAAATGAAGCAATTTGTCCTTGATTCAGCATTTAATTGGAACTCAGACCGAACATGAACAAAATTCATAGGAAATCCAACTTCCAAAATTCCATCAAAATGTTTCCATTCCCTGATTTTCCCTCACAACTCAAAGCAGAGAGAAAGTTAGGTAAGCCCAGGGCCCCTTAACAGCCTCTATTATAGTACTCAGGCTGTTCTGTCATTTTACATTTTAACTAGTGTAGGGAAAATGAAATATAAATGGTCAGGGTCTCTCAGATGTTCAGAATCTTGCCAAGTATTTGATGTAAATAAAACTGCACGTGTGCCCAGGTGTTCCTTGGCTATTGTCTATGGATGTGCATGGGCACTCAGGTGTTCCTGGGTTGTCTGACTCACACCCAGGTGTCCTGGGTTATCAAACTTGAGTATAAAGGACAAATGGCTCTGATCCACAGTGTCCTCTGCCCCCAGGATGCCCCTTTGGGGTCCATGGAGAGGCCACTACTGCTGCTGGAAGCTGTTGCTGCTGCTGCCAGGGCCCCAGTGATGCCCCAGGAAGCCACTGCCATGGCTACTGCTGGAGGCTGCTGTAAGCTATAAGCTGCTGCTGCTGCTGCTGAGGAAGCTGAGGACTGAGCTCATGTCATCTGTCAACGGCTCCTGGGATCTTTCTCAATTACCTAGCTCATGACCTGCATGTGAGGGGTCTGTGACCCAGTCTGTACAATGGGTCTGAAGGGTGTGCTCCCTAGCCTGACAACTAGTAGAACTGGGTAAGCATCAAATCCCTCAGGCACTCTCAGAAGAAAAGAAAATTTCAGGGAAAAAAGAGTGAAGGAAAATCCAGGCCAGAAGAGAAGCGTGGAACAGTAAGTAGGCGTTAATCAGATCGTCCCAGCTTTGGTATCCTGGTCATTTTCCCCAGCCTGAATGTCAGAGTCCCACATACTCTCAGCCCCAGAACTGGTCACTAATTGGATAAAGGGGCTCCCACAGCGCCCTGTGTTTCTTCTGCTATTCTATTAAGTGTTTGTTGAAACATATTTTTCCATGTTCTATATCTTGTCTGAAGATATTTCTTGATTATTCAATCAGATTAGAAACTGGAATTAATTCTGGAAATGGGGCATCTTTATACATTTGAAGAAAAAATGAAGATATCCAAGCAGAACTGGAAGATGAAAAGAGCAAGTACCTGTCAGCCTACTGGGTATGAAGAGGATTTCTTTTTCCATCTGCTGCCAAACATGGACACTTTCATAATCTGCAGGTCTAATTGCCACAAAATCATCAGCCGCATGATCCAAGCCCAATAGGAAGTCCTCGGCATCTTTACCACCAAGCAGCTCTTCCTCATCCTGTGTAATGTTCAAAAAGAACAGGAAGAAATCATGTTATGATTCTTAGTTTACTTAGAAAAATAATAAACTGTACTAAACTCACCAAATTTAACATATCCTAAAATAATGTTACCTTTTCCCTTTTTTTTTTTTTTTTGTCTTTTTCCGTGTCCGGCAATGGATCGCAACCCTCGGTGCTGCCCCCGCGCCTCGCTCAGCCAGTGAGCGGGAACCGGTCTGTATGTGGGATCCGAACCCTCGGCGGGAGCGCCTCCGCACTTCCCAAGCGGCGCACTAGCGCAGTGCGCCACCAGGCCGGCCCCCTTTTCCCTTTTTTTTAAATCATATGATCGTTCATATTTAACAAGTGGGTTTTCATTGATCGTTTTTGCTATTCTACACACCTGGAAGATGTTGAAATCAGAGAGGACTGAAACAGAAGAGAAGTGGTATGCAGAGCAGTAGAAATCCTGACAAATTTGGCTTCCTTTAAGGGTGCTTATTTTTTGACATTTATTTAAAGCACTTGGGCTCATAAGTTATGTAGCATTTTAGCCTTCCTCCTGGCACTGAGCCAAAAGCAAAGGCCTTAAGCATGTAGATTCAGAGTCCACACCTGCTCAGATATCTGTGCTTTGTTGTGAGGTTGTCACCCAGGAAAGGAACCAAACATTTAATTAAGAATTTTAACAGAGTCTTTATTAGCCAGCCAGCAACCGCCTCCCCTAGGTATTTTGGGAGAGCAGCAGCTAGCCCTGGTCTGATGGAGTTTATAAAAGCAAAAACCACATCCCGTTGGCACATGGGTTTGTCCAGGTGCACAACGCAAGCTAGGTAGCTAGGTTACAGAAGCCAAAAGTGAGCAATTAAAGCAATCAAGCATAAAAATTTTCATTGTGTATGGTTCTTGTTTCTATGTGACAGTTTTTGTTTATATGAGGTCAACGGTTTCTCACACAGAGGGGGGTAGTCTGACAATGAGAATGGAGCACCCACCCTAGATGGCGTTGGTATTGCTCAGGATTCTCTGCTACAGCTTGAAACCCAGCTTTACCTCATACTGCCTGGGGGACTGGGGAGAACTTATTTAATCTTCTGATCCCCAGTTTTCCCAATTGTAAGATAGGGATATTAATAGAGCTTACCTCTTAGGATTTTGTGAGGATAAAATTAAATTATGCATGTAAAAATTCTAATCACAGGGACTATAATCACACATGTCAGCTGAGGCATGTTAATTTTGAGTATTTTCTAAACTTTTTCTCTTTTCCTTCTTTCTTTCTCTTCCTCCTCTTCTTCTTTTCTCCTTCTCCTGCCTGTTTTTTTAAAAATTTTAACCTAATATCCATTAATGAGCAACATCTTTTAAAATCCTGTGGGGACTTCCAGGTAGCTGAAGACAATGGTGGTCGTCCAGCAACCTGCCTCTTAAGGTTTCCTCCCCAAATATGCAAAACAATAAGAGGGAAAAGTCAACCGACATGTAAACCATCCTTTCAACAAAATTCAAAGACAGAGAATGCCAAGGACATTGAAAAAAGTGAAAAGAGAAAGGCACCAAATAGCAGTGTGTAATCTTTCTTGCTCCTGCCCCACCTCTGCTTTGTGCGAAGCGAAGGCAGACAGAAAAACTGCAGAAAAGGGAAGCTAGTGAAGGGGCCAGCAGAAGGTCTGGGAAGACTAAATCCACTTTGAGTATGAAAATGCTTAAAAAGTGTCTGGACAGATGAGGGCACAGACTACAGGGAAAGGGCTTCAAAGTGAGTATGACTTAAAAGGGTAGTTTTCAAAACACATAGCTTCTGGGGATGTAAAAAAGCAAAAGGAAAGGAGAAGTGGCTTTTGGAGGGATGTGTCATGATTTCAGAGGTGCACACAAATTGATAGTTCTACCTTCCAAAGGTGGAGCCTAATTCTCCTCTCTCGAGAGTGTACTGTACTTTGAGACTTGCTTCTGAGCAGTACACGGTGGAAGGGATGGTACAGGTCATAGCAGGCACTGCGGCTCCTCCTTGAGTCCTCTATTGTATCACTTGCTGAAGGGGAAGCCAGATGCCAGCAGGACTCTCAGGCAACATTATGGGGAGGTCCACATGGCAAAGGTGATGAGTCACCTCGGAAGCTAGTCCTCCAGTCTCACCTAAGCCTCTGGATGACTGTCATCCTGGCCATCGTGTCTGCAACCTCATGAGAGATCCTGAGCCAGAACTAGCTGAATATTGATTTGTAGAACAATTGTTATAGAATAAGCTGAAAAAAAATCTCCAAGCTTTCGTAGATCTACATAAGAAAATTTATTTCTGGGAGGCATTTTTTTCAAGGGAGAAGACTATAAATTAAGCACAGAAATATGACAACTGAAAATTTTGGAATGTTCTTGTGTGGTTTTCTTTTTTAAAATAAATGTGGTAAAATATACTTAACCTAAAATTTACCATTTAAACCATTTTTATGTGTACACTTCTGTGGCATTAAGTACATTCACACTATTGTGCTACCGTCACCACCATCCATCTTCAGAAATTTTTCATCTTTCCAAACTGAAATTCTATACTCAAAAACAATGACTCCCCATTTCTTCCTTCTCCTATCCCCTGGTAACCAGCATTCTACTTTCTGTCTCTATGATTTTGACTAATTTAGGTAACTCATATAAGTGAAAACACACAATACTTGTCATTTTGTGACTGGCTTATTTCATTTAGCATAATGTCTCCACGGTACATCTATGTTGTAGCCGTTTCAGAATTTCCATCCTTTTTGAAGTGGAATACTATTCCATTGCATGTATATAACACATTTTGTTTATCCATTTATCTGTAGATAAACACCTGGGTTGCTTTTACCTTTTGGCTGTTGTCAATAATGCTGCTATGAACATTGGTGCACAAATATATAAGTCCTTTGATAAAAGGATCAATGCAGCAAGAGGATGTAATAATCATAAATACATACGCACACAACATCAGAGCATCTGTATAGATAACACAATTGTTATTGGATCTAAAGGGAGAGATAGACCCCAAAATAATAATATTTGGGGACTTTAACACACCACTCTCAGCAATGGCCCGATCATCTAGACAAAAAGATTAGCAAATATTAAATTTAAACAGCACTTTAGACAAAATGGACTCAGACATCTACAGAACATTTCATCCTACAGCTGTAGAATATATGTTCTTATCAGCACATGGATCATTTTCCAGGATAGACCACATGTTAGGCCATGAAGTAAGTCTCAACAAATTTAAAAAGACTGAAATCATACCAAGTATATTTTCAGACCACAATGGATTTAAGTTAGAAATTAACAACAAAACTTTGGAAACTATACAAATATATGGAAATTAAACAACAAACTTTTGAACAATCAATGGGTCAAAGAAGAAATAAAGCAGGAAATCAAAAAATTCCTTGAAGTGAGTGAAAATACAAGCACAACTTATCAAAACCTATAAGATATTGCAAAAGCAGCACTAAGAGGAAAGTTTATTGCAATAAATGATTACATCAAAAGAATAGAAAGACTTCAAATAAACGACCTAACATTACACCTCAAAGAACTAGAAAAACAAGAACAATCCAATCCCAAAATTAGTAGACAGAAAAAAATAATTAAGATCAGAGCAAAACTATATGAAACAGAGACCAAAAAATGATACAAAAGACCAACAAAAAGTTGGTTTCTTGAGAAGATAAACAAAATAGACAAACAATTAGCTAGACTAACTAAAGAAGAGAGAAGACTTAAGTAACACAAATCAGAAATGAAAGGCACACTGCACCAGCATCTTAGGGCCTGCCCGGGGACCCGAGGCATTGAGAAGGTGACCAGACCCCACTCCCACATCCAGGCACACCACCAACACCTCAGGGCCTCACCCAGGTGTCTGGGTCCTGGATCTGGGGACCAGACCCCCCCTCCTTCAACCAGCCACACCACGCAAGCACCTTGTGGCTTACCTGGGGACCCAAGGTATGGAGCCTGGGACCAGACACACCTCACAACCAGGCACACTGCCAGCACCAAGTAGCATGCCAAAAACATCACCTCCCTTTGGGTGGTGCACCACAGCCACCACAATAACCATGGCTGCAAAAGCGTCTAGACACCATCACCACGCAGATGGTCTGCCAACCACTGGAGTGCATTGAGAGTCACCAGCAGAGATAAAGAAAAGAGGATGTCTCTCTCCAAAAAGTCCATTTTAGAGTGACAGAAGAAGCTTCTGTTCTATTATAATATTGGGGGACCTGATCATACCTATCAGCATTGGACAGAGCATCTAGGCAACAAATCAACAGAGTAACCATTATTCTTTCAGAAGGAGAAAAAAAAAAAAGATTTTCTATTAAATCAACAGAGTAACCATTATTCTTTCAGAAGGAGAGAAGAAATCTAGGGTAATTAGAGTGGGGAGGGGGGAGGGAGAAGGGGAGGGGGATAGATTGGACAAGCAGTATAAAGAATAATTATGATTTGTAACAATATATATGCTAGTAATATTGATTTGATCAACATATCTCAATGTTGAACCCCAAAAATATAATCAATTTTGATTCAATAAATAAAATAAATTAAAAAAAAAGAAATGAAAAAGGAGACATCACAACCAATATAAAGAATACAAAGAATACAATACACAGAAATACAAAGAATCATTAGAGACTATTCTGAACAACTATACACCAACAAATTTGAAAGTCTGGAGGAAATGGATAAATATGTGGACCATACAAACTACCAAGACTGAACCAAGAAGAAATACAAAACCTGAACAGACCAATAACAAGCAATGAGATTGAAGCAGGAATCAATCTCCCAAAAAAGAAAAGCCCGGGACTGGATGGCTTTACTGCTGAATTCTGCCAAACCTTTAAAGGAGAATTAATGCCAATCCTTTCAAACTATTCTGAAAAATTGAAACAGAGGCCACTCTCCCAAACTCATTTAATGAGGTCAGCATCACCCTGATACCAAAATCAGACAAAGGTACAACAAAAAAAGAAAACTGCAAGCCAATATCTTTGATGAACATAGATGTAAAAATTCTTAACAAAAGATTAGCACACAGAATACATCAGCACATCAAAACGATTATACACCACGATCAAGTGGGATTGATCCCAGGGATGCAAGGATGGTTTAACATATGAAAGTCAATAAATATGATACATCACATCAACAAAATCAAGGATAAAAACCATATGATTATCTCAACAGATGCAGAAAAAGCATTTGACAAATTCAAAATCCCTTGTTTTCAATTCTTTGGGGTACATACCCAGGTTGAAATTCCTGGATCATATAATAATTCTGTGTTTAAATTCTGAAGAACTACCATCCTGCTTTTCACAGCAGCCGCACCATTTTGCATGCCCACCAGCAACACACAAAAGTCCAGTTTCTTCACATTCTCTCCAACATGTTTTCTGTCTTTTCTTTTTTTTTTTTTAATAATAATAATAGTTCTGATGGGTGTGAAGTGGTGTCTCACTGTGGTTTTCATTTGCCTTCTGCTAATGATTATCAATATTAAGCATCTTTTCAGGTGCTTATTGGCCATTTGCATATCTTCTTTGGAGAAATGTCTATTCAAGACCTTTGACCATTTTTTAACGATGTGTTTTCCTTTTATCTCACACACATCACCCATAATTAGGGAATCTGAGGTGCAGTCTGGGTGTGGTATTGGGCACAAAAAGCTGCTTACTTGTAAGGTTGTGAGGAGACGGAGGGCAAGGTTTCGTTCACCTTGGAGAGGCAAACACTTTCCATGTGAAATGAATACTAATCATTGTGTGAGGTCTAGCAAGAAAAATCTGCAAGCCACATTATTCCTCTGTTTTTTTTTTTTTTTTTTGTCCACAAGAGAAAGATGGGCAGATTTAATCAGGGCCCTCACTACCAAAATTGTGGGGTGTGATCAAGAGCTATAGAATATCATGCAAGTCTAGTCCTTCCTTCTACTGCTTTCTGCTGAGATATGAATGAGTCCCTTACATGGTGGTGGCAGGTTTCTCCTTGGCCACTTCCTTCCTGGCTAAGATATCACCATCACCATTTTTCCTCAAAGTCCTCCTCCCCTCCTCACTACCATCATAATGGGAAATACCGTTTGGTTTACTCCTTCGTGTACAGATGGTTCTTCTTCCTCCCCCTCCTCCTCCTGGTGAGTTTCATCTCTAGTTTTAGCTTTTGCTTTTTCCTTTGATTCCTCCGGTTCAGGATCAAAGTTGAATGTGAAGAAGTTATAGGCTTCTTCTGCAGAAGGGAAACCGGGTGGAGCCTAAAGAGAAGCAGGAACAATAGCAATTTTAGATTATTCAAACTGAAATGAGCTCTGCACAATGAGCTGACAGCTGGCTTGATGCTAATGGTATCAGGCACATTCTAGGCCTCCTAAGCGTATTATCTTGGTTGAAGGTACCAGATTACTGGTAATGAAATTTAACAAGTGCAACAAGCAGTTGGAAGCCTCCTTTAGTAAGTAACTCTAATGAGTTATTTTTTAAAAAGCCAGAAATTGTTTACACTCCAATAAGCACACAGATATATTATTTACAGCGGTAAAAGCTTTAGAAAGATTATTACAAAGCCAAAAAGTGGATTTATTGTTTTACAGGCCAATGCTGAGATAGTTTTAATTATAAGAAATACAGGATTTGTTAACCTTTTAAAAAAAAAAAAAAAAATGACCTCTTTTTTCTGTTTTGGTTCTTCTTGAGTTAGTGCCCTCATTTCCCACAATGAAAGCTGGTACAACTCTGGAGCTGAACAAATGTCTTATCACTAACATTTCCTGTCCTTTGCATCCCGCTTCCTCAGATCAGGCAGTATTTTCATCTCTCCAGCTAGATTCTAGGACTTTTAAAGTAGGAATCATTTCTCATACTTTTTTCTTGCATACTGCTTGGCAACATGAGTCAGGTTATGTATACTGACATCTCTGGTTGGATAGTTTTGAAAAACACATACAAACAACCATGACTTATTTATTTATTTATTTATAAGTTCCCCTTTTATTTATTTATTTATTACAAATATTCATGAGATACAAAGCTGATTGTCCCCCCTCCTGCCCATGATGTGGGGGCCAGATTCATACTGGGGGCATACCCATTACCAGAAATTACTTTTGTACACTTTGTCCCCTTCCAGTTATCCCCCAACCTCCCTCACCCTCCGCCTGTCCTCTCCACTCCAACTTGTAGCCCTAGGAATGTTCCCTCCCTCTGTTGGATCACGGCACTCCTGTGGTCTTTCTTTCCTGCCTTCCTTTCTCTCTTAGCTCCCACATATGAGTGAGCACATGAGGTATTTAAAACAACCATGATTAAGAAGGAGAGGATTTCTCACCGTGGGTTTAGATGTGACTTTTCGTGCCAAATCATGGAACTTCACTCTTGAGTAACTTTGGGAATCATCTTCTTGTTGAGTCCTTTTTAGCTCTTTATCTGGCTACATGAGTAGAAAAAAATGATAGATAAACCATTTAAATAAAGAAACTAAGGTTGTTCTAAAGCAAGGGTTAACCCTCCAAATACTTATCTTTTGAGCATTGATGCATCTCTTTTCCTAAGGAATGAAATGCTTACAAATGTCAAATACATTTGAAGGTTAGGGTTGCTGAATATTTTCTTTTTTTCATTGTTACCATGTAAAAACTTTATTAGCAACGTTAGAATCTTAAACCTTTTGTAATACTACAAATTCCTTGATATTGACATTCCTATAAACAATGGCAAAGAAAAAAAAGCTGATCGTCACTCCTGTAATCCGCTGAGTGAATCCCATTCTTATTAATGCTTACGAGAGTCAATGGCTTTACTAGGTTGCTGAGTATTTTCTTATTCAACTCTGTCTCTCTCAAGACTAAACAAATATACAATTTTACACTCAATAAACTCTAAAATGAAAAGTGTTATTTTGTCCTATAGATCAATAGATTATTCACTTTACAGAGGATCATTTCCAAACAGTCTATAAAGAAAAGCATCACTAATGTCTGATTGTGAATAAGTTCAACATACACTCTCCAGGGCACTAGGCCTGTCCTTCCACTGACCTTCAGACCTGCTGTTCACACTGGTGAGCTGAGCCTTCTGCCTGAACTTGCCTGATGTGATCATTCTCTAATGGGTGGGTGTTCCCTTTCTCCTCTGAGAGCCAATCCACAAGGTGCAGTTTCCACCTTCTAATCCATCTCTCCTTCTGGGACAAACTTATTCTACCTATGATGGAAACTTGATCATTATTACCTGGATTGAGACTTATTTCATAGTATGGAATAATTTTCGCCCAACAACAGCACCGCAGTGTACTTTCACTGGGGACCTTCAACATATCCTTCCCAAGTCCTACCTGTTTTTCAAGTCCATGCAAAGCTACTTTCTTTCTCAGATTACTCCACCCTAAAATGAACTCTCTTTCTCAGAATCTTATTTTCTGGATCATATCAGGCACTGTTCTGTATTGTTTAGTAATTGAAACCATGGGCTCTGGAGTCTGACCACCTGGCTTTAAATCCCACCTCTCCTACTTATAACTTAGACCACTTGGTTTGAGCATAAAATAAGGAAATATACATGAAATATAACCATAGCTAGGCTCATTAATGGTAGCTGTTATTATCATCACATTTGTAGTTTCCTTTTTAGATGTCTGTCTTTTGTCTCTCCAGTTCGTATCACAAAATACGGCTATAAATGTTTTATTTCAGCATGCCAGAAACAAGAGCCTGAGGCAAGTGTTTTTTTTGTGCCCTTGGTTGATTTTTAGCAGTGATACCAAAGAACAGGAGTTGGGGACTGAGGAGAACAAAACACGATGCAAAGGCAATTTAAGAGAAATTTATTGAGTTGGCTACAGCTGTGGGCAAGAGTTTACCCCACTGGAGCTCCTCTGAGGAGTCATATAGAATGCTTCTCAGAATAGTCTGCCGTTTACATTGTGTAATGATAAAATTTTTTTAAAAATTGCATGAGTATAATGCAATTTGTTTATCCACACATCTGTTTTTGAACATTGCTTTCTTATCCATTTTTTAGATATTATAAATAAAACTGCTATGAATATTCATTACAAAAAAAAGGGGGATATTTGTCTAATGGCTCCTGTACCCCAACTGGTCAAGCGTTGCCCCAGGGGGATGTTAAACTCCTGGCACTTCCAGTTTTGTGTATCTATCAGAATGGCTCAGAAGGTCACCACAGGCCTTTTGGAGAAGCAGGGATATCCCTGCGATGAAAGCTAGAGGTACTCGGTACAGCTAAGTTAAGATGCTGTACAATTTCATCTGTGTGCAGCTAGATGTCTAGCAACGGCCAGAATAAAAACAAGGGTGTTAGTTGGGTGTAATCTACCACAATATCAAGAGAATATAAACAGTTCCCTTTTATGTAAAATTCTATACTTCTCCTCCATTTTCCCATTTTGCAGTGTTAAGGCTAACTAGTTATCTACCAACTCAATTGTACAGAAGTTGACACTGTGCTAATGAATACATTCCACAATGCAGTGCAAAATAAAGGAATTATTATTTAATTTTTCAGTTTTTATGTTGTTTTTGAGGATGAGGAAAGAAGCAGATGAATATTACACAGTATAAGGATAAACAATCAGAAAAACTAGTGTAGAATAAAGATCAGATTCCTGTGCTTGGCCAGCAAGGCTTTCTAAAATTCTGCCAAGCCCAGCCTTCTCATAAAATAGGGCTAACACTTTCTCACACATTGCTGGTGATGCCATTTTATTCCTGTCTGCCTCAGAATCTCCCATCTCCTATAGCCCAGGAGGGAGACTGATGTGTCTGAAAACACACAAAACAAACCAAGAGGTTAGCCCATGAGATAGCAGAGAAACATGGCTCTGTATAGGCAAACCTTGGGTTTCAGAGATCTGTGAAGTTGGTGATAACAAAACACAAGACCAGGCAGAAAACCTAACACTAGTAGTTTAGAAAACAAGTAGATTAAATTCCATGTGCCAAATATGTGTATATGAAGATTAGTATTTTTACGTTTTGTTTCTTCCCATCTCTTTCTATAATTTGGTTGGGATAGAAGATAAGTCCAGATAATATAGTTTCATTGATGAACTTTATTGCAATATTGATGGTTGTATTACAATATTTATGGACTTGATAAAAAAAGCTTATGATTTAATTTTTATAAAAATCCAAAAAAATTTAGAAATAAATTTTATTAGTATATTTAAGGCCATTAAGTATACTTCAAATGATTAAGTGTACTGAATTAAATTTTAAAGGACTATTGTCTGTAATACATTTCTCTAATCTTAAAGTAATGATTACATTCAATTTCAATCCAGCAATCAAATATTGAGTGCCTATCATCAAATGTGCAGATAGAAATTCTTTCTCATCCTTAAATTTGTTGTATTTTCTAAGAAGGCTCCGTGGTCCTTTTCTAACTTGAGCTCGACAACCCCGAGTCTCATTACACTTAAGATAGCATAATTACAAAATACATTAGTTCTAGCCCTGATCTCTCTTTTACTAGTCAATATTTTCAATTCCCTTAAAAGACACCCTAATCTGACTATCTTGCAGACACCTGACCTTTTTATATATTCTTAATACTATTCCTTATACTAATCAAGATATATGATTGGCAAATGAATTCCTCCTTTCTGTGTGTTGTCTTCTCATTTTCTCAATGGCTTCCTTTACAGCACAAAAGTTTTAAATTTTGATAAAGTTTAACATATCTATTTATTCTTTTGTTACGTATGCTTTTGGTGTCGTTCTAAGAAAACCATTGCCTAACTCAAGATATTTCAAATTTTATGTAACCTGATTCCAAGGCTGGTGTTAGGTGCCATGGCGGTGGGCTTCTGATGGCATTCACCACAGACCCGAACCATCCTGTACCTCTACTACCTGTTAATGTATCTGTCACCCCCACTGAGCCCCTCGAGGGTGAGCTGTTACTGTCACTGCTGTGTGTTCAGAGCCCATTGCACACCTGGCAGGAAGGAGTCTCCCATAAATGCTGGCTGGGCAACAGGTAGAGTGTGCTAAATCTTGGGCAACCTGGGACAGTGAACCAGGGCTACACCTAGAGAAATTCTGGTCATACCTTGTAGAGGCCAAGTATTCAAGTGTTGTGTGTTACTTCTGCTTTGATGTTTATGCATTCTTAGAGATTTGCGTTTGTTCTCTTATTACTAGTCTGCTGAGTATAAAGTGGAAAGAAATGCAAAAGAGATTAAGCAGTGGTTTGGGTTGGTGAATCTGAATTACTGACCACAGTATTCCCAAATGGTTTCTCCTTTTCTTTCTAACTACAGCCTCTAACAATAGCTAATACTTACATAGGGGGGGTTCACCATGAGCCCGGTATCGTCTGAAACATTGTAACACGTATTAACTCACTTAATCCTCAAAACAATACCAAGAATTAGGTCTGGTAGTATCCCGATTTTTTTTTTTTTTTTTTTTTTTTTTTCCTTTTTGAGACCGGCCGCACCATGCTCAGCCAGTGAATGCTGTGAGTGCACCGGTCATCCCTATATAGGACCCGAACCCGCGGCGGGAGCGCTGCTGCACTCCCAGCGCCACACTCTCCCGAGTGCACCACAGGCTCAGCCCAGTATCCCGATTTTACAGAGGTGGAAAGTGAAGTGCAGAGAGTTGATAAACTTGATGTCAAAGGTCACACAACTAGCAAGCAAGGTAGCAGCATTTAGCCCTAGGTAGCCGAGGTCCAGCATCTGGGCTGTTCAAGTGCTATTCTCTTTGACCCATGGGATATAAATGGACCACCTCTTAGGTATTCTTTCTGGGTATGAGATATATACCTGAAGAAATGCACTTGTAAGATGCAATGCATTTGTAAATGTCTGTAATACATTTCTCTAATCTTAAAGTAATGATTACATTCAATTTCAATCTAGCAATCAAATACTGAGTGCCTATCATCAAATGTGCATGCATCCAGTTAGAAATTCTTTCTCATCCTTAAATTTGCTGTACTTTCCAAGAAGGCTCCATGGCCCTCTTCTAACAGATGTTCTGTTGTGAGTAGGAGATCAGTTCTAAAGACAAGGCAGCTGATGTTTGCCTCAAATCCATAAGAATGGCTATTAGGGGATATAGAATATAATGGACATACAAGCTAGGTCCTGATCATAAGGAGAAACAAACACCCTATTAGCCAAGGGAGTATATTTTTACTTCTAGAACTTCCAGCTTTATTTGAAATATCATTATTCACAGTTCATGGACAGTGAGAACTACATGATTTCGTAAAGTGATTATCAATCAGAAGGCATAGAAAAAGATAGGTATAAGAGACCAGAACCCCCTAGCCAACTAGACCAGATGCTGAGCCTCACACAGTGACCAAAATAACCAAAGTGTTTGTGTCAAGCTGATGGGATTTTAGAAATTTCTTTTTTATTTTCCAAAATGTTAAAATTATGGCTTTCATAATGAAGAAAACAAATTGGAGTTAAAGAAAAAGAAATGTCTTCTCAGCAGAATGGATCTCAAGGGCACATAATTGTCATAAGGCCATTTCATTGGACTGACCAGTGTTCCTGCTACAGAACCACGGGCCACAAAACATTAGCAAGGCTGCATCTTTCGTTATAATTATACAATCTGTGGCCTGTTTGGGATGAATGCAGGTAACATTTTATTACATCTCATGACAGAAAAAGAAAAGCATCATTTAAGAAATCAATGGTCATGCTACAGAAATATCCCTAAAGCCTAAGCTTCCTTGTCTCGAGGCTAAAAACAACCAAAAACAACAACAAAAAAATTAGGTTACACTTGGAAACACTTCATTCAGCCATTTGCTGTTTTCCTTTCTGTTCCTTCTTCTACCCTCTATGTGCTTGCCCTTCATCTATGTCTCTGACGAGACTTTCCACTACTGGCTTCCTGTTTCCTCCATGGGCCTTCACTCTAAGCTCTTCCCTAGGTGTCAAGACCCTCTCCTCCTTCATTCTTTCCTGGAGGTAACAAAGGCACTCTCAGAACTTCAAAACTCACCACAGTAAAAATGCTTTCTAAATCTATTTCTCCAGGTCTGGTCCCTTCCTCTCTCTGTGTCTCTGCATGAGCACACTTTGAGACTCCCCACCAGCAGCTTAGATTGAAACAACAATCAGCCTAGTGTATCCAAACTGCCTCTCCAAATTGTTGTCAATAGCTTTCCATGGCTTGTAGAAAACCACAGAGGCTCCTTAGGGTGACGTTCAAGGGCTCCCACCATCTTACCCTATTTTTCTTCTGCACTTTTTTCTCTCTTCCTGTTTCCCAGCAAGACCTGTGGATCCAGAAATGCTGACCCCAAATGAGACAGACTGGAAATGAGAGAAAACTGGGATCAAATCCCGACTCTCACATGCTTTGTGACCTGTGGATGGCTTTGCAGCCACTGTGAACCTCAGTTTCCTCTTCTGTCAAAGGTGACTGAAAATAATAGTACCTACCCCTTAGGCATGTTGAGATAATGAAGTGCAATGAGATAAAGACTTGGCAAAATGCCTGGCACAGGGTACCATTCTATGAATAGCAACTATTATAATTATTAATAAGTATTTAATACCTCCTTTGTGCATAGCTCTGTTCTAGAAACTTTTGCTGGAAATTTTATATTTTGCTTCACTGTGTTTGATCACAAAGTAGGGATGATCCATTTCTCACCTCTGTGCCAAATTCAGTCTCCAGTTCTTTCTCACTGGAAGTTCGTAAGCGCCTGGGTCGCGGAGCGGGAATTTCCTGCAGCAACGCACTTTCTGCTTTGGACTAAAAAGCCAAACAGAAAATTACCACTATGTAAGGTCAGGAATGCTATGAAAACCCCAGTCACCCCAGGAGAGAATAATCAGTAAAAAAAATATGCTATACCTTTTTAATGAGAGCAAGGGAAATGGTTTAGAAAAATGACATTAAATTCTTAAGCATAGTTTTCATATGTTCCCATGCAAAATACTATGTTAACATTTAAAACATGAAAAGATAAGTTGAATGATATTCAAATCCACGCAGTTTGGAGCACACAAAGCAAGTTAGACAAGCCTTGGGAAACTGCAGTCAGCACCGAACAGAAAATTCACGTGGTCTCTCTCACCCTCGCGGCTTGCAGTTTCTCCCGCATGCGTTCCCTCATGGAAAATTCTGCAAAGCCTGTTCTGGAAGCTGAAGGAATTGGAGGTAAGCCTAAAAAATAAAGGGAAATGACTTTTAAACACTTTTTTTTTCCCCAAAGAGAGTATTAAATTAAAAAAAGAGAGAGAATGTAATTTTATTTTGCAAATTCAGAACTCCACATAAGCAAACATGAGATAATGCTGACAATATTCCTTTTAATGTAATAAGTACATGTCTTGGCTTCTTTGAGACTGACAGCAAAAACCTCGATCTTTCCAGGGACTGTCACCTTGACTTAACTGAGAATAAAATAGATGACACTTGACTATTCAAGGCACTCAAACACTTACCAATTCAATTACTATTGGGGAGATGCTGTCAAATATTTTGATTTGAGAAACAGGCTTATCAGGTGAACAGCTGGCTAATAACTTTTGGGTTTCAGGGCTCAACTTTCAATAACACTGGTAACTTCAATCAGAGACCCATGCCATAGCCCTGGGGTATATCATAGAGACAGTATACATTTCGTACATATTATTGAATATATATGTAAACATCATGAACTATTAGGCAGCTATTGTGTGTCAGGTACTGCGATACATGTGCCCAATGCATTTTCTCATCAATCTTCATGCCATCGTTGCTAGGAGGGCCCAGGTAGTGTCATCACCAGGTACGATGAGGACGCAAAATCTAAGGCCTTGCATGACAAATGATTAGCTTTACTGCCACACACCTAGGATGTGGAGTGCTTGGGATTTGGTCCCAGTTCTACATTCCCAATGCTCTAAACCATTACAAAAGAGGTGGAAATAGAAGAGTCTTTGGGGAACAGAATATGGGCGTGGTTGGAGCAGAGTGTCTCTAATGGGATGAAGGAGGAAATAAGAGAGCAGAGGGAGTTTGGGGTCAAATTATAGGGAGCCTCTGATGTTGCATCCGGGAGTCTTGACTGCATTCTCCAAGCAGTGGGGAAATCTTGAAGAACATGAGGAGGGGAGGATGTAAACCTAAGCAGCATTTTCAGAAGCTGCACCTGGGGTTGTGGGCACAGGATGGTTGGAGTGGAGTCAGTGAGGCACCGGGGACCCCAGCTAGGATGTCCTGGTGTGAGATAATAAGGAAAAGGTGTTGGTGGGAGTCTGTGGGAGAGGCCACAGACAGGACAATATGGTAACCCCCAGAGGCGACTGGTAGGTATGGAGCAGTGGTTCTCACCAGCAGCAGCAGCGGCTTCTGGGAATTTATTAGATATACACATTCTCAGGGCATGCCCCAGACCTACTGATTCAGATTCTGGAGGTGCAGCCCAGCAATCCGGGTGCATAGATGTCCTCTCAGTGTGGATGACCCCCTAAGTATGGAGAAAGAAGAAAAAGGTGCTGATGTCTGAGGTTTCAGCTCAGGGGGTTGGGAGTTTGGTGCTACTAAGAAAAATAGAAATGAAGAGGGGAAACCAGACTGGGAGGTACCGGGGTGAATTTGTTTGGAGCCAGGATGAGTCTGAGGTGCTTGTCCAGGACACCAAGCTCTGGCAGAGAGGCCAGATCCAAAGGTAAAGACTTAGGAAGGATTTTGACCATGGTGAGTGAAGTTTTGAGATGAGACTGTTTCTTAAGGGAGAGAATGCTGAAAGAGGAGGGTCCTGACACTTGCAGATGACGGCACTGTGAAGGGAGGAAAGCCACCAGGTGAAAGGAGAAGAGGTAGAAGGAAAAGTGGCAGAGAGAAGGGCACGAAGAGTGGCGAAAACGACTGGTTTGCAGGGCCCCTGGCATCCGCTTCACGCGAACGAAGCCCATAGCCATGGGCTGTCTCTGCAGCACGGCCACTCAGGTTCTTGGGTTGTGCTTTCTTTCTTTTGTTTGATAGAAAGATATAAAATACTACTTATATCATGCCCCCAACTATGCCACTGATTTAATGCCTGTATGGAGGCATGAAATACTCAGGGTAACGATGACTGTCTTGCACATGTGTGCTGAGGTTCAGAGTTCCTTAAGAGAATCTTCATCAGCTCAGTAAAATGGCTTTTGGCATTCTTTTATTTATTATTATTTTTATTTATTTTTGTTATTATTTTTTAATCGGTTATGAATATTCATGGGGTACAAAATTGATTGTCACCACTCATGCCCAAGATGCGATGGTCAGATCCATACTGGCAGCATGCCCGCTATCACACATATCACTCTTAGATCCCACATATGAGTGAGTAGATGGGGTATTTAATCCCTCTGTGCTTTGCTTATTTCACTCAACGTAAATTCCTCCAAGCTCATTCATGTTGTTGCAAATGGGAGAATTTCATTCTTTCTTATGGCAGAGTAGTATTCCATGGTGTATATATACCACAGTTTCTCTATCCAGTTCTCCACTGATGGACATTTAGGTTGGTTCCATATCTTGGCTATTGTGAACAGAACTGCAATGAACATGGGAGCACAGGTATCCTTTCGACATGATGATTTCCATTCCTTTGGGTATATACCCAGCAGTGGGATTGCTGGATCGCATGGAAGATCTATCTGTAATTGTTTGAGGAACCTCCATACTCTTTTCTGTAGTGGTTGTACTAATTTACAATCCCACCAACAGTGAAGGAGCATTCCCTTCTCTCCACACCCTCGCCAGCATTTGTTATTCTCCATCTTTTTGATTATAGCCAGTCTAACTGGGGCGAGGTGATACCTCAGTGTGGTTTTAATTTGCATTTCCCTGATGACTAGTGATGTTGAGCATTTTTTTATGTACCTGTTGGCCATTTGTATGTCTTCCTTTGAAAAATGTCTATTCAGCTCCTTTGCCCATTTTTAAATTGGGTTATTTTTTTATTTTTATTTTTTTTACTGTGTAATTGCTTGAGTTCCTTGTATATTATGGATATTAATCTCTTGTCGGATGCATAGTTAGCAAAAATTTTCTCCCACCCTGTAGGCTGTCATTTCATTCTGTTGATTGGCATTTTTTAAAAACTCAGCTTAAAAAAATCAAGTCATTGTTTTCCATTTTAATGATCATATAGCTATGGTAGAGTATGTCCCTGTGACATATGCTCAGAGGCCTGAGACTTTTCCTTCCTGGCATTTGTCACATTTTGAATTTATATATATGTATAACTATTTTATTAATACAGTCATGTGCTAAAAAATGTCATTTCAGTCAACAATGAATCATGTATACTACAATGATCCCATAAGATTTTAATGCTAAACAATATAGGCTAGGTGTGCAGTAGGCTACACCATCTGGGTTTGGGTAAGTGCACTCTGTGATGTCCACACGATGACAAAATTGCTTAGTAATGCATTTCTCAGAACATATTCCTGTTATTAAGCAACGTGTAACTGTACCTGTTTCCTCCCCAGGTGCTGAGCTGCCCAGCCACAGAGGGTGAGCAATCCTAAGTGTCACTAGCCTGTGTGGAATGGCTGGGTGGGTAAGTGGGGGCTTCTAGCCTGGAGCCTGCTACTCACCAATGCTCTTTTCTGGCTGAACGCCTACAGTGCCTGTGCCTGTCCAGACCCCACCCTGGGGAGAAGCCTTTTCAAAATTAATAATAAATCTCTTTGAACATGAAAAATCATCTTGTTTATTTACTTCCCCCCTTTAAAGAAGATTCAGCTTTTTCATTTTTTAAAAAACAGTTATTACTTGTACGTGATCCACGAGAATAATTTTTACAAATTATTTTTTAAAAAGAATGAAATTTGGCATTTGAAGCAACATGGATGAGCCTGGAGAAAATTATGCTAAGTGAAACAACTGAGGTACAGAAACAGAAAAACCGCCTGTTCTCACTCATAAGTGGGAGCTCAATCAGTAAACAAACGAGAGAGAGAGAGAGAGAGAGAGAGAGAGAGAGAGAGAGAGAGAGAGAGAGAGATGAAACAACAATCACAGTAATATGTTGCACTTTCAGAAGGAGAGAAAAGAACTTTGGTTACTAGAGATGGAAAAGGGGAGTGGAGGGGAGAGAGAGAGAGGGAGGGGGGTTGACGAGAAATTGGTTAAAGGACATAAAGAATGATTATGTATCATAACAATGAATAAGCTACCTATCCTGATCTGACCATCACACATTGTACACAACTATTGAAAGTCAACTTTGTACCCCACATATATATAACAAATTTATCTTAAAAACAAAAAAGAGACAAGATGCTTTATTAAATACTCTCTCTCCTGAATAAAGAAAATGAGGTGGCTTCTCTAGTATTAGTTTTAAAAATCTTGAACATTTTCGACACAGTAGAAAGTGTTTTTTTTTTTTAAAATCACGACTTCTTTACTTTTAATAGACCTTTTTTTTTTAAAAAAAAAAAAAAAAGAGCAGTTTTAGGTTCACAGCAAACTTGAGAGGAAGGTGCAGATTTCCCATATAAACCCTGCCTCCATATCTGCACAGCCTCCCCACTACCAACATCCCTCACCATTTGTAACAATCAATGAACCTACATTGACAAATCGTCACTCCAAGTCCACAGTTTAGATGAGGGTTCACTCCTGGGCTGCACTTTCTATGTGTTTG
The DNA here is from genome assembly GCF_000696425.1 of Galeopterus variegatus. NCBI lineage: Eukaryota > Metazoa > Chordata > Mammalia > Dermoptera > Cynocephalidae > Galeopterus > Galeopterus variegatus. The sequence continues at coordinate 97,186 of NW_007733916.1, forward strand.
GACAAATGTATAAATGACATGTATCCACCATTATAGTATCACGCAGAGTAGTTTCACTGCCATAAAAACCCTCTGTGTTCTGCCCATTCATGCTTTCTTTCCCTCTCACCCCTGGCAACCATTGATAGTTTTACTGATTTTTTAAAATGTCTGTGCTAGTAAAAAACATTCAGAGGCTTTAAAGATTTCCAAATCTGGTCTGTATAACTAGACTAGACACGTCATCGCCCCAGCTAGAATGTGACTAGCTTGAGGGCAAGGACCATGATGGAGATGTTCGTACCTGGTATCTTGTTGCACTAGATTAGTGAAGGGAAGCAATATAAAGGAACCATGAGGTTGTGAGAGATATTACACTTAAAAAGGTATTTCAAGCAAAATAAATGTAATTCTTATTTGGATGCCATCAAATGATGATAACTGGTTTTTAAAGATAATATTCCTAACATGACATCCATGGAAGCCATGGGTACTAATTCATTCCCTCTGACATAATTACTAATAGGAATTAAATACTTTCATTTTTATTTTGGTAGAATATGGCAAACAGTATTTCTTTAAACAGCTGGAAATATGAAGACAACCCTCATAGAACACTTTCCCCCCTAATTTATTGTCAGTTACTCCACTGCATTACTAATCAGGTATGTGCTCCCAAACTGGCTCTACTTTTCCTGCCCTGGGGATATGAACTAACTTGCCAGGCTTGAGGAAGTGTGTGTTTCACATTCACATAAAGAGGCATATTCAGAAAATAGCTCTTTGACACAGCTAAGAGCACCTGGCATGAATCAAGTTTCTGCAGCACCAAATGCAAAGTGAGGGTGGTGAAAATAATTTTTAGGATTATTAAAGGTTTGATTTGGGGGCCAGCCCGGTGGCGCATTGCTACAGTGCGCCGCTTGGGAGCGCGGTGGCGCTCCTGCCGAGGGTTCGGTTCCCACTCACTGGCTGAGCGAGGTGTGGGCGCAACACCGAGGGTTGCGATCCCGTTGCCGGTCCTGGTCCGGTACGGGCGCGACACTGAGGGTTGCTATCTGTTGCCAGACACGAAAAAAGACAAAAAGGGGAAAAAAAAAAAAAAAGGTTTGATTTGGAGGCATGCAAAAACTTGTAGATAATGAGAATTTTATAACCTTCCATTAATATGTATATAACGTCAATAAAGTATGAAATATGGATTTTCTTGACAAAGTGGTGTTTTTTTAATCAACAAGATGCAACGAGACTTCGCATTCAGCAATGTTGCAATTACTCTCTAGCAAACCCACTAATCCCAAGGCTACATCAACCTCATGTTTGCAAATGACTCTCATATCTCTGAGTGCTCTCTTTCTTTTTTTTTTTTTATCACATATATTCCCTGTACCTCATTTCTCTGTCCTAACAGGCTAAATAAAATGGTGAGCACTTTCCATTTTTATTTTAACCACATGTTATATCTGACCCCTTAGAAAACACAACCATGTTCTCCTAATAAAACAAACATTGCATTTTGAAATAATTTTCTATTCCTCTCATCTTATGAACCCAAATTGAGAAATAAGTCACATACCACAAAGTTCACACTTTTAAATGTGCAGTTCAGTGGTTTTATTTATCCATTCATCAGTTGATAAACATTTGGGTTGTTTGCACTTTTTGGTTATTATAAATAATGTTGCCTGAACATTTGTGTACAAGTATTTGCATGAACATATGTTTTCAATTCTTTTGCGGAAATATGCAGTTGTTGAACTGTTGGGTCATATGCTAATTCTATTTTTAGCTTTTTTAGGAACTACTAAAAGGTTTTCCAAAGTAGCTACAACATTTTACAATTCTACCAGCAATGCACAAGAGTTCCAATTTCTCCACATCCTTGCCGACACTTGTTATTATCTGTCTTTTTTATTATAGCCATTTGCAGTGGATTGAATTGTGTCTCCCAAGGTCTGTGTAATAGAAGCTTAATCCCCACTGTAACTGTTAAGGGTGGGAAATCCTATTATGACAATTGAAAATTGAGTCCTTTAAGAAGTGATTAGATTGTGAGAACCATGCACTAGTAAATGGATTAATAAGCTGATGGTTTAATGGTGGTCATTGATGTGGTTCTGAGGGTTTTAAAAAGAGAGTGTGTGAGGAGCTCTCTCTCTGCCCTGCTATCTGCCATGTGAGACCCCACATCACTGTCATCACTAGCAGGGCCTTCACCAGATTCATTCCCTGGACTTTGGACTTCCCAGCTTCTGGAACTGTAAGGGATAAATTTTGTTTTCTTACAAATTATCCAGTTCCGGGTATTCTGTTATAAGCAACAGAAACAGACTAGTACACCATCCTCATGGGGGTGAAGTTGTATATAATTGTGTTTTTTTTTTTTTCCCCATGTCCGGCAACAGATCGCAACCCTCAGTGTTGCCCCCGTACCGGACCGGGACCGGCAACGGGATCACAACCCTCGGTGTTGCCCCCGCGCCTCGCTCAGCCAGTGAGCGGGAACCGGTCTGTATGTGGGATCCGAACCCTCGGCGGGAGCGCCTCCGCTCTTCCCAAGTGGCGCACTAGCGCAGTGCGCCACCGGGCCGGCCCCTAATTGTGGTTTTGATTTTCATTTCACTAATGACTAATAATACTGAACATCTTTTCATGTGCTTGTTGGCCAATTGTACGTCTATTTTGGAAAATGTCTATTCAAGTCTTTTGCCCATTTTAACTTTAGGTTATTGGCTTTTTTTAATGTTCTAGATACTACATGTATCCATGCAGTATATGACTTGCAAATATTTTCTCCTACACATGGGTCGTGCAGAGCTTTGCTGTCAGGCAGGGATGAGCGTTTAGGGACTTCTCAGGTCTTTCCTGTGCATGCAGGAATTATGTTGGAGCTTGCAAAGTTTCCTATAGACAGCTCATTCCCCAGATTTTTCTTTTAAAATTTTTCATCAGCCTCTTGTAAGCCCCCACTGGTAATACCACCTCAGGAAGCTGCTATGCTGAACAATTATTGCTATTGTTTTCAATACGTGTGCTTTTCAGTGGACTATAATACGCAGGTCAAATCATGACAATTCTTGAGTGAGAGGACTTTTGGGGAGTTCAAAATGCATTTTTCCCTTCCAATGACCACAGGTTGTGGTTTTCACAGCTGTCTAGTTGTAAGACTCCTGGTTTTCAAGGTTACTGTGGAGGTGGGCAGAGGGAAATGGGGTTAGGTCAAAGTAAAAGGCCACAATGCTTGCCACTCTTACTGAGACTCAGTTGCTTTCTTGAATAAACACTGTGGACTGATGCAAGCTTTCAGTTAATTTCTAAAAAAAAGAGTTGATTTTGACAGTTTTTTTCAGTGTTCTGTTTTTATGGAGAAGTAGGCTTTCTAAAGTCCTTACCCCTCGATTCTAGAAGTGCTTCACTTTCTCCTCACCTTTGCAGAAATCCCTATACTTATTGCTAGACTGTTCTGTGCATCTCGCTACTTTAATCAGAGCTCTGGTATACCTTGGAGTATACAAGGACTTTCAAAGGATTCACCATGAAATTAGAAATAGGGTATTTTTGGTTTGGGTTTGAATTGGTATTATCTGAATTCACACTTTCGTTTATTGATAACTATCAGACAGCTCAATCGAAAATTCAATTTGTTAACAGGATGAGCAATAAAAGATTTTTTTTTTTTTCCTTTTTGTCTTTTTCCGTGTCCGGCAACGGATCGCAACCCTCAGTGTCGCCCCCATACCGGACCAGGACCGGCAACGGGATCGCAACCCTCGGTGCTGCTCCCACGCCTCGCTCAGCCAGTGAGCAGGAACCGGTCTGTATGTGGGATCTGAACCCTCAGCGGGAGCGCCACCGCACTCCCAAGCGGCGCACTATAGCAGTGCACCACCGGGCTGGCCCGCAATAAAAGATTTTTAAGGAAAAATATGTAAAATTCTGTAGGGGAAGTGGAATAAAGGAGTTCAAGAAAAGAAAAGGAAATGGTATAAAATTTCCAGTGATTAAGGAAGAGCTTTTTACTGGAGGGTTTGAACAAAGTGACATGATCTTATTATCGTAAGATCACTCGGTTGCTGAGTTGAGAACGAGGGGCGAGACTGGAAGCAAGAAGACCAGTTAGGAGGCCAATGCAATATTCTAGGTGAGAGGTGAAGGTAGGTGGCTTGGATCAGACTGGGAGTTAGTGGTGGAGGTAGTGAGAAATGGTCATATTTTAGATCTATTCTGAAGGTAGAGCAGACAGGATTTGGTGATAGACTGGATATGGGCAGATAGAAAGATAGTAGTCAAGAATCAGTCCAAATCTTTGACCCAAGTAATAAAAAAAATAAAATGTTCATTCAGTGAGATGGGGGAGACTGTAGAAGAAACAGATTCAGATTGGAAAAAAGAGATCAGAAGCACAGTTTCAGCTGAGTAAAATTTAAGTTGTCTTAAAGTAGACCATAGAGCTAACTAAATATAAGAGCTAAAACTATAAAACTTCTAGAAGAAAACATGGGAGAAAATTTTCACTACCTTGGGTTGGGCAAAGAATTTTTAGATACAACCACAAAAGCACAATCCATAATAAAAAAAATAAATTTGAGTTTATTAAAATTAGAAACTTTCATACTTCCAAGACACCATTAAGAAAATGAAAAGACAAGCCATTGACTTGGAGAAAATATTTGCAAATTATGTATCTGATAAAGTACTTGTATTTAGAATATATAAAGAACTCTTACAACTCTATAGCAAGAAAAACAACCTAATTAATACACAAATAAAAAATTTAAATAGATATTTTACTAAGAAGATATACAAATAGCTAATAAGAACACGAAGAAACGCTTAACACCATTAATCATTAGGGAAATGCAATTTAAAAGTACAATAAGATATTACTATGCATCCACTATACAGGCTATAACTGAAGACAAATAATACCAATTGTTGGAAAGTTGTGGAGAAAGTGGAACTCTCATGCCTGTTGGCCATTTGTATGTCTTCTTTTGAGAAGTGTCTATTCAGCTCCCTTGCCCATTTTTTGACTGGGTTATTTTTTTTTTTTTTTTATTGAAATGTTTGAATTCCTTGTATATTCTGGATATTAGTCCTTTGTCAGATGTGTAGTTTGCAAATATTTTTTCTGTACTGTTCCAATTTCAGTATATGTGCTGCCAAAGTGAGCACAGGATTTGCTTTTTGTTTTTCGAAAGGAGGGCAGGGAATTGGGGCTGTGGCT
>NW_007733917.1:0-334 GCF_000696425.1 Galeopterus variegatus
GCTGATTCTTTGCCTAGATGATCTGTCTAATATTGACAGTGGGGTGTTCAGGTCCCCTGCTTTATGGTATTAGTGTCTATTTCCTTCTTTAGGTCTAATTGAGTTTGTTTATAAATCTGGCTGCTCTAACATTGGGTGCATACATATTTATGATTGTTATGTCTTCTTGATGCATCAGTCCTTTTATCATTAGGTAGTGTCCCTCATTGTCTCTATTTATGGTTTTTAGTTTAAAGTCTATTTTGTCAGATATAAGAAAAGCTACTCCAGCTCATTTTTCTTTTCTGTTTGCTTGGAAGATCTTTTTCCATCCTTTCACTCTTAGTCTATGTGA
>NW_007733917.1:443-984 GCF_000696425.1 Galeopterus variegatus
GAATCTTTATGGGTGAGGTGCGTCTCATGTAGGCAGCATACAGTTGGGTCCTCCTTTTTAATCCAGTCAGCCAATCTGTGTCTTTTGTATGGGGAATTTAAGCCTTTTACATTGAGAGTTGTTATTGAAAGGTGTTGATTTATTCCTAGCAGTTTATTGGTTGTTTGGTTGTCTTAGGTTTGTTTTGTTCGTTGCTTTCTGATTTACTGTTTGTTTTCTGTGTTTGTTTATTCCTTACGTTTTAGATAGCGTTTTTGTTTATTTTTTCTCTTCATGAATGCCATTTTTATTATACTAGTGGGTTTAGATTTTTCTTGGGTATTTATGGCAGTGGTAGTTATTTTTCAGGAACCAAACCCAGTACTCCCTTGAGGATTTCTTGTAAGGGTGGTCATATGGTAGTGAAGTCCTGCAGTTTTTGTTTGTCTGAGAAATATACTATTTGCCCTTCATTTTGGAAACGTAGCCATGCAGGGTAGAGTATTCTTGGCTGGCAATCTTTGTCTTTTAGTATTTTGAATATATCATCCCATTCCTTTCT
>NW_007733917.1:1984-25665 GCF_000696425.1 Galeopterus variegatus
CTGAATTTTGCCAATTTGACTATAACATGTCTTGGAGAAGGCCTTTTTGGGTTGAATACATTTGGAGATCGTTGAGCTTCCTGGATCTGAAGATCTGTTATTTTTCCTATACCTGGGAAGGTTTCTGCCACTATTATGTTGAATATGTTTTCAATGCAGTCTCTGTTTTCCTCCCCTTCTGGAATACCCATGACTTGGATATTTGAGCTCTTAAGGTTGTCTGATATCTCCCTTAGATTTTCTTCAATGTCTTTGATTCTTTTTTCTTTTTCTTTTGTCTGCTTGTGTTATTTCAAACAGCCCATCTTCAAGTTCAGAGGTTCTCTCTTCCACTTTCACAAGCCTGCTCGTTAAACTCTCCATTGTGTTTTTTATTTTGCTGAATAACAGCAAGTTCTACTACATTTTTTTTCAGGACATTGATTTCCTTGTACATTTCCTCTTTCAGGTCCTGTATACTTTTCCTCATTTCATCATGTTGTCTAGCCGAGTTTTCTTATATCCCATTCAGTTTCCTTAGAATTATCACTCGAAATTCCTTGTCAGTTATTTCAAGGGCTTCTTGTTCTGTAGGGTCTAGAGTTTGAGATTTATTAACTTTTGGTGGTGTACTTTCGTGATTTTTTTGTATTTCTGGTATCTTTTTTTAATGTTTATTCATTGTGGTGGGGGGTTTCACAGTCCACCAGTTTGAGATTATTGACTAACTAAGATGTTGCTGTGGTTGCCAATTTGGTATGGCTGCCTCCGTGACTGCTCAGTTGGCCTCTTGTGCCTTGTGTGTGTGGTTGCCTCGGGTCTTGGGGCCTCTCCGGGGAGCCACCTCTCTGGTCAGCTTGGACTCTGCTGGGCTGCTGAATCACGGGGCGGTACCACAGGTTTTGTGGTCTCTGCTGAGTTTCCACTTCCCATGCAGGACTTCTCCCTGTTCCGTGAACTCTGGCCCGGGCTGCTGGATCATGCAGTGGTGGCCCCACAGGGTGTGTGGTTTCTGCCGAGTCTCCGCCTCCCTAGCCAGATGTCTCCCCACTCTGTGCGCACTAGGCTGGGCTGCTGGATCTCGCAGTGGCAGCCCCACAGGGTGTGTGTTTTCTGCCGAGTCTCCGCCTCCCTAGCCAGATGTCTCCCCACTCTGTGCGCACTAGGCTGGGCTGGGATGTGTCTTCTGCAACCCTTGTCTATCAGACGGGCCTTCATGACCCTGCTCGGCACCACCTCATCCAGGAAGTCTTCCAGGTTTCTGCTAGGCGCAGATACCTGGTCGCCCTGGGTGCCTTTGTAGCACTGTGTAGATCTTTCTCCGGACTTATCACCTTCCTCCTGGTATCATGGTGATTTGTGTACTTGTCTTATCTCCCTCACCAGAGCGTGAGCTCCTCAGCGGAGGAGCCTGCCACACACGGTTCACCTTTGAATCCCTCTGGTGCGGACTGACTCTGGTTCCCGCCCGCAGTCAGCCTTCCAGCAGGTTCAAGTGAACTCGGGAATGCTCCGACCACACTATTCCTAACCAGAAATTGGTTAGGCATTTTTCTGAACTGGGGCCACAGAGATGTTATCTCTCTCCCAGTAACAGGAAGTTTACTGGGGGCCAGAGCCCATAGTGTGGTGGAGCGACAGTTGGCCTGGCCTGCACTTTCCTACCCTCCCAACGCTGGCTGGGGACACCCCACGCCACCAGCCCCACCAGAGAACTGCAGAGGGAGTGAGAGGGGAGGCCAGCCCACAGGCCCCGGGAAGCCCCGCGCTGGGGCAAGCAAGTGGGAAGGCTCAGTGAGGAGCCGATCCGGGCGAGGAGGACAGTCCTGGCTGAGCTGGGGCAGAGCCACCACCACCCGACAAAATGGAGGCAGCCCTGGGGCCAGTGACTGGCCTGGTGGGGCAGGTGGAAGACGGGAGGGCATCCGCCCCGCGAGCTGGGCCGGGCGGGGGGGTCACTCACAGGGCTGGCCCAGCTGGGTGGCTCCCTCTCCACCTCTGCATCATTGCCATCCCTGTCCTTGGCCGCCGCCGCCTCGGGCTCCTCACTCGGTCCCGCAGTGTGGCTCAGGCACTCCCAGGAATTTCTTTTATTCCGGCGAAACCTCGAATCCTGAATAGGGCAGCTGGCCACCTTCAGCATGGCCCCGGCCTTCGGGATCCTGGCAGTATTGACAGCCGCCCCGGTGCCCTGTTCTCTATTTAGAAACTCAATTTTGCAGCTAAGAAACAGTTCTTTTTCTGCTGCACACTTCAAAGCTGTTGCCTGTAAATGAGGCAGCTTCTCCTGCCAAGGGCAAAGTGGTGGTCAGCCCCCACGACCAGCCACCAGCAGTGGTCCTCCCTTAAGAGATGGCAAGAGGAAGGTCCACAAGTTTCCCGGCTGCCTAAGGCCCAGTGGCCGCCTTTCCCCCCTCAGCTACTCAGCGCCAACCGCCGCAGCCACCGCCATCTTGAAAAGCCCCTCCCACAAACTCTCACACGTTTTTAATTTACAGTTCACAGCCACACATGCTACTTTGGAGTAGTACTGGGGCCCAGAGTTGTAGCTGCTCATTACACTACAGGAGCCAAAGTCCTAAAGTACACCAGAGCACAAGAGAGAGTGCATGTCTGGACACTTCATTGTTTCTGAGCACAGTGTAATAAAAGGTGCTGGCTGGGATCTGAAAGTGTTTCAGGCTTGGCCATTGTGATGGTGTATGAAGGCAGGAAGCCTTCATGGAAATTAAACACGCTGCGGATGAGCAGGTGGATGCTGCTGGGCGCCGTCATGTTCCACTCTGTTAACTATTTTAGTTTGATATAATCCCATTTTTTTTTGTTGCCTGTGCTTTTGGGGTTTTGTTAATAAAGTCCTTGCCCAGTCCTAGTTCCTGAAGTGTTTCTCACCTTCTTTTAGGAGTCTTATAGTTTCAGGACATATATTTAAGTCTTTAATACATTTTGAGTTGATTTTGGTATATGGTGAAAAGTACTGGTCTAGTTTCATTTTTCTACATATAGATGTCCAGTTTTCCCAGAACCACTTATTGAAGAGGCAGTACTTTCCCCAATGCATATTCCTGTTGCCCTTGTCAAATATCAGTTGGCTGTAAGTATGTGGGTTGATTTCTGGGTTCTCTATTCTGTTCCTTTGGTCTGAGTGTCTGTTTTTATGACAGTACCATGCTATTTTGGTTACTATAGCTGTGTAATATAATTTGAAGTAAGGTAGTGTTATGCCTATGGATTTATTTATTTATTTTTGTTCAGTATAGCTTTGGCTATTTCAGGTCTTTTGTTGTTCCATATGAATGGCTAGTACTTCCAATACTATGTTAAATAGGAGTGGTGAGAGTGGGCATACTTGTCTTGTTCTCATTCAGGATAATATTGGTGGTAGGTTTGTCATATATGGCTCTTATTGTGTTGAGATACTTTCCTTCTATACCTCATTTGCTGAGATTCTTTATCATGAGGGGATGTTGAATTTTGTCAAATGCTTTTTCTGTGTCTATTGAGATAATCATATGGTTTTTATCCTTGATTTTGTTGATGGGGTGTATTATGTTTATTGACTTGCATAGGTTGAATCATCTGTGCATCCCTGGGATGAAATCTCACTTGATCATGGTGTATAACTTTTTGGATGTGTTGCTGTATTTTGATTGCTAATATTTTGTCAAGGATTTTTGCCTCTACATTCATCAGAGATATTGGCCAGTAGTTTTCTTTTTTCATTGTGTCTTTGTTTTATTTGGGTATCAGGGTGATGCTGGCCTCATAGAATGAGTTTGGGAGAATGGCCTTTGTTTCAATGTTTTAGAATAGGTTAAAGAGAATTGGTATTAATTCCTCTTTAAAGGTTTGGTAGAATTCAGCAGTAAAGTGGTAAAGCTTTTTTTCGTTGGGAGACTGCTGATCACTGCTTCAATCTCATTGCTTGTTATTGGTCTGTTCAGGCTTTCTATTTCTTCTTGGTTCAATATTGATAGTTTGTATGTGTCTGGAAATTTATCCATTTCCTCCAGGTTTTCAAATTTATTGGCATATAGCTGTTTATAATATTCTCTAATGATTCTTTATATTTCTGTGGTACTTGTTGTAAAGTCTCCTTTTCATTTTTGATTTTTGTTATTTAGTCTTTTCTCTTCTTTTTTTCGTTAGCCTAGCTAATGGCTTGTCTGTTTTGTTTATCTTCTCAAAAACCCAACTTTTTGTTTCCTTGGTCTTTTGTATCATTTTGGGGTCTCTTTTTCATTTAGTTCTGCTCTGATCTTAATTCTTTCTTTCCACCTACTAGTTTTGGGATTGGATTATTCTTGTTTTTCTAGTTCTTTGAGGTGTAGCATTAGGTTGTTAATTTCTATTCTTTTGATGTAAGCATTTATTACAGCAAACTTCCCTCTTAGTACTGCTTTTGCAGCATCTCACAGGTTTTGGTATGATGTGTCTTCATTTTCATTAGTTCCAAGAAAATTTTTTTACCTGTTTAATTTCTTCTTGGACTCATAGGTCATTCAGGAGCATGTTGTTTAATTTCCATATATTTGTATAGGTTCCAGAATTTTGCTTGTTATTGATTCCTGGTTTTAATCCATTCTGGTCTAAGAAGATACTTGAAATGATTTCAATTCTTAAAAAGTTATTGAGACTTGACTTGTGACTTAACATGTAGTCTATCCTGGAGAATGTTTCATGTGCTGATGAGAAGAATGTATATTCTGTAGTTGTTCAAAGAAATATTATGTAGATGTCTGCCAGGTCCAATTGGTCTAAACTGTAGTTTAAATGCTGTGTTTCTCTGTTGATTTGTTGCCTGGATAATCTGTCCCATATGGAGAGAGGGGTGGTTCAGGTTCCCTCCTATTATCATATTGGGGTCTATCTCTTTCTTTAGGTCTAATTGTGTTTGCTTTATATAGCTGGATGCTCTGGTGTTGGGGGTGTGTGTATATATATATGTATATATGTGTATATATATATATGAATGTTTCATCTTCTTGATAGATAGATCCATTTATAATTATATAGTGGCCTTCTTTATCTCTTTTTATGTTTTTTGGTTTAAAGCCTATTTTATCTGATATAAGAATAGCTACTCCTTGTTTTTGGTTTCCATTTATGTGACATATCTTTTTCCATCTCTTCACTGTTAGTCTGTGTGTGTCTTTACAGATGAGGTGAGTCTCTTGAAGACAGTATATACTTGGGTCTAGCTTTTTAATCCAATCAGTGGGTCTGTGTCTTTTGAGTGAGGAGTTTAATCCATTTACATTTAGGGTTGTTACCAAAAGGTGTTGTCTTATTCCTGTCATTTTATGGATTTTTGTTTTGATGTTTTAAATATCTTTCATTCCCTTTTCCCCTTTTATGGTTGTCTTTGATGTTTGTTGTTTTTTTGAGGTGGCAAGGTTTAGTTTCTTTCTCTTTCTCAGTTGCATTTTTGTTCTACCAGTGGGTTTTGTTCTTTCTTGTGTATTTGTGGTAGTGATTATTGTTTTTTGAATTCCTGCATTTTTGTTCTACCAGTGGGTTTTGTTCTTTCTTGTGTATTTGTGGTAGTGATTATTGTTTTTTGAATTCCAGGTACAGGATCCTCCTGAGGATTTCTTGCAGGGCTGGTCATGTGCTGGTGAATGCCTGCAGTTTTTGTTTGTCTGGAAAATACAGTGTTTCTCCCTCATTTCTGAAGGACAGTCTTACTGGGTATAGTAATCTAGATGTTTTATAAGCCAGCCAGGGACTGGTACTGGGTACTGAGGCAGTGGTGTAGTCACTTGGGCTTGAGTTGGGAAACAGGGTGATAGAGGCAATGGGCAGTGCCATGTTGGCAACCTGGCAAAAGCTGCTCCAGCAGCATCTCTTGTTACATATTTGGATCACTGTTCTATTGCTCTGAACTGTGAACCAAAAAGAACACAGATCCTTATTGCTATGTCTAAGTAATTTTACAAAATTTATTCCATGATCTCATAAGTAGACATAGACAGGCACACGCCGGTGGGCCAGAAAATCTTTGGAGGAAAGAATGAGTATTTGAAAGGATACACATCCAAATTGTTAACTGTGGCTACTCTTGGGATTATCAAAGTGGACATGGGGAGTGGAAAAGTGCAGACATATTTTTTATTTTACTTTTGACAATATGCTTTTTTTTAAAGAAAACAAAAGTAGTATATATACTACATGGAAAAAATATAAGCCATGTAAATGAGTAATTAGTGGAAAGTCAGTCTCTCTTCTATTCTGGTGTTCTTGTTCCCATATCCAGAAAGAACTTCTAAGTTTCTTGAGTATCTTTACAATGTGGTTTATGCAAATAGGCATTTATATATGCAGACTTCTTAATTTTAACTCTATGTACATTTGCATTGTTTGTTTTTTCAAGCAAGCGAATTAAAAATGTGTCAATGGGTACTTCATAATAATATTATGGGTTAATTAGGACTGGATTTTGATTCTTTTTTCTAATCAAATGGCATCTTGGGTGCTCGGAACATGCACTTCTATTCATTCTCTTAAGAGCTAAGATCTGGAGTCTATTTGTGTGAGAGAGAGAGAGAGTTTGTGTGTGTGTGTGTGTGTGTGTGTGTGATGCTTTTGGCCCAGAGGTAAGTGTGTAGCATGTCTGATGGTGGAGGAATGGCAGCTCAGAAAGTGGCCTTGGAATGAGAGAAAGGCCTATGCTCCATTTAAAATTACAAGTTTTTTATTTCACTGAATCTGCTGCATCAGAGGGTGAATGTCCATTCATTTTTCAGCTGCTGTTAAGTCAAAGTTAGGTTGTACTACTGTGTTAGCTCTCTCATTGTTCTAAATTTAACCTTGGGTAGTTGTGTGTGTGGCTAGACTCCAGTTTGATAAGGCTTCTGAAGGCTTACATGGTCCAGCCACATCTGGTGTAAGTTGACTGGGGCCTCGATCCTCTTATTCATCCATTCGTTCATTCAGTAAGTACTTACCAAATGTCTGCTATGCACGAAGCATGGCTCTAGATCCTGGAGAAACTGGTGAAGAAAAGCAGAAGGATGCCTTTAATCAACCAAATACTGCATGGTAAGGACAGAGAGTAGATGCTGAGAATGTTTTTGCTTTGAATGTTTGATTCCCTGACTAACCTTCCCAAAGCACACAGTTTTGGTTTGGCTCCCTGCAAGTTTTACCTCCTTAATTCTTCTTTGGTCCTTCCATGCCTTTATACTTCTGTTAATGCCCTATGCAGGACATTACCTGGGCCAATCTGGTGGTCTCCTAATTGGTCCCCCGGACTTCACTCTTCACCCCTTTTTTTCACATCCATTATTCAGACTGTCACTTAACACAAAGCTGGGCATGTCATTCCCATACTTGAAATTTTTCATGGGCTCTTTATTGCTGATTGCATAAAATCCAAGCTCCTTAACTAACCATAGGAGACCCTAAATGACACTGCATTGCAATGACCCTACATATCTGTGGAAACATGGACGTGAACTTTAAGGACAGTTCCCCTTTCAAAGACAGACTTGCTGTCCAGCTCTGGGGAGTGTGGTCAGCACACAACCTCCAGCTTCCAGTTCCTTCAGAGTTTGCCTTAGCTGCAGGAAGTCTTCTTGCTAAGGCCATACCTTTTTTCATGGTATCCCACATCTGGTGACTGGAGTGAGGTAGGGATAGAAACACTGTCCATTTTGACCTGATATGTAACATCTCTCATGGTCAATATTGACTCCAAAGCTCTCTGCTGCGTTGGTGCTATGGTTTTGTCATCCTAAACAATAGAGAAATTCTCCAAAGATACTGAGTTTACCTCAGGAGTGTGCAGAGGGTTTGGAAATCTGGGATGTACAGGTTTTGGGGGCAATAGACATATCCAAAGAAGATGAGTCGAGGGGAAGTTTTTAAAGTCAAAAGGGAAAAGTACATGCAATTTGTTTGGAAATAAAGAGAAATTGGCTAAAGGGGCAGGAGTTGACACCAGCTCATCAGTGGAGACAGTGTGTCAGGCAAATGTACTTGTACATTTGGCTAGCTGTTCTTGTAACTTATGTAGCGAGTTGCAGTTTGAAAAGTCTTGGGAACAGTTCTTGCTACAGGCATATGTGTGTAAGAGCCCTTCAGAAAGTCTTTGTGATAGTTCTTATCTTAGACATGTGTGCATGAGGGCTCTCCTTTCTTAACCTTCCAGCTTTACTTATTTATTATTTTTGTTAGTGTTTGACAGAAGCGACTCCATTTGGATTCTGATAACTTTCACAGTTTGAACATGTCCTCTCCAAAATGCATGTGTTAATATTTAATGGCCAATGTGATAGTATTAAGGGGTGGGGCTTTTAAGAAGTAATTAGGCCATGAGGGCTCCTCCCTTATGAATGGGATTAATGTCCTTATAAAAGAAGCTTCTTGCAGTGTTCAGCTCTCTTGCCTTTCTGCCTTCTGCTATGTGAAGACACAGTGTTCCTGCCTTCTGGAGGATGCAGCAACAAGGTTCCATCATGGGGAGACTAGGCTGTCACCAGCTGATGCCTCAATCTTGGACTTCCCAGCTTCCAGAACTGTGAGAGATAAATTTCTGTTCTTCCTAAATTACCCAGTCTCACGTATTCTGTTATGGCAGCACAAAACAGACTAAGACAGTTGGCCAAGGCATTTTTTTTTTTTGGCTTGCTTGCAATTTGACTTCCTTCTCTGCCCAATCAAGCTTCTTTCCTTGTTTTTTCACAGGTGTTGATCCCTAATAAACACCTTGTACTACAAACTGTACCTCAGCATTTGCCTCTGGAGACCCCAACCTGTGACACTGCCTTGATAACTTCATCACCCACCACTCTATACCAAAATAACTATAACTCCCTGCATGTACCCTGTTTAAAATCCCTGATCTTTCATTTGTGCATTTCCTTTACTTTAATCTTTCTTCTTACTTTTTTTGGTCAATAAAACTCCTTTTTTTCCTATTCATCCAAACCCAGCTCAGAGGATATCTCTTTGCTGGCCTCCTGCTCCTTGGCTTGGCTTGCTACTCTGTGCTCTCCCACCTTCATGTGCTTACAGACTGTTGTATTTGGTGGGTGCAATATAAAGTGTATTTTGCACCCATTAGTGATGAACTCTAGAGCAGGAAGGAAACCAAGGTGCCTCAGGACAGGGTGATTGTGATTCCACAGTGGGAACAGCAAAAGCATAACTCCCTTGGGCCAGGTAGCAGTGCTGGGGCTGTTTGTCCGCTGTTTACCCAACTCTTACTGAAAACAGTGCAGAATGCAAGGATTCATATTGACTTTCACGCCCTCCCCTACCAATCAGGTAATACACAAAGAGACAAAGGACAGTTAAATAGAGAATCTCAGCTATAAACATAAGTACACACATCAAGAATCACAAGCCATTTCAAAAGCATGATATCCATAAAAGTGTGATAATAAACAACAAACAAAAAGGAAGAACTCACACCCAAAGAAATAGACCTACAAGAGCATAAGAACAAGATTTTAAAACAAGTATAATAGTATCTTCAGAGAAATATGGCAGAGTAGCACATTCATGAAACAAGGACAGCTGGTTATGTAAAAAAACTGCTTAGAGATCTTGCAAATAAAAAATGTAATTGTGCTCTGTAAGCACAATTTTTAAATATAAAAATTGAATAAATGGTCCAAGTAGTATAACGGACCTAGCTGAAGAGTAAAGTAGTGAGGTGAACAATCAAGCTGATGATTTTTCTTAAGACATGGCACACAGGAATAAAGAGATGTGAACTACAGAATGTTCTGGGGCAGGTGGTTCACTTCTGGCTTTGATCCTGGGTCAGAGGGTGAAAGCTTTCCAGGGTCTATTCATGAATGGGGCACAGCTTTCTCAGCTCTTTAAATTTAAAAAAAAATTTTAATATTCAGGAAGTCCAATTCCAGATAGGAGCCCCATGGCTTCAACTCCTGGGTTATAGGAGTTAAAAATTCCATCCTCTAATATTCCCAGTAGTCCCAGAGGCCACCAATTCAATTTCTTACTGATAAGAACTCACTTTTTCTTTCTGGCATCTGATAATTTTTTCCTTCTAGGCTTTCCACCTTGACTATTCTTTAAATTAAAAATATTTTCTATGTGTTTGGAGGGGATAAAAGTAATTGTTGTGCATTACATGTTTGTGTCCACCCAAAATTCATATTTTGAAGCCCTAACCCCCAATATGAGGGTATTAAGAGGTGGGGCCTTTGGGAGGTAATTAGGTTTAGATGAGGTCATGAGGTGGGGCTCCCATCCTGGGGTTAGTGTCCTTATGAGAAGAGGAAGTGACCAATGCCCTTCCTTTCTATCCTTACATGCGCAAGGAAGAACTCATGTGAGCACAGTGAGATGGCAGGAGCCTATAAGCCAGGAGGAAGCCTTGCCAGAACCCAGCCATGCTAGCACCTTGATCTTGGACATCCAGTTTCAAAAACTGTGAGAAAATAAACTTCTGTTGTTTAAGCCACCCAGTCTGCGGTATTTTGTTATAGCAGTCCAAACTGACTAAGACAAGTGTCTTTCCCACATCTGATCATTCCCCTAATTTCTAAGTCAAACCTAATGGCAAATCAAACCTTCACATCATTTAAAAATTGAAAAATTGATTACAAGTGATCTCTAGCATACCATAAAATAATGAAATAATTTTAGACATGTGTACTGTCTACAAAAATTAAACAATATTAATCTGTTACCTTATTATGTCACTTCTCTCTTAAAAAAGATTTAAAATGTTATAGAAACCACTAAAGTATGTGAAATTTGGTTATACAAATTGGGTCATTCTTGTGCTACTCAAAGTAAAATCAGAGTTGAGGGGCCAGGAGGAAAAGCACTCAGGGCACATAGTCCCTGCTCCAAGAAGAATTTTCTACAAACCCAGCTGTTGAAACAGCCTGCTGTAGCCCTAAGGCTAGTTGTCACCTAGTAGCTGCTGAAACAACCTGCCATGACTCTAAGACTAATTTTATCTACCACCTTCACTCACCAATCAAAGCCTGCCAACTAGTACGTCTCATTTTTTTAGTATTCATTCATTTTGTCCAAATGTTCAAAATTGTTGGCATACAGATGTCAATAATATTCTTTCCTAATTATCATAGCCTCAACTTTATCTTTGGTTTGAATGCTCTTTTTTCCATTGTACCATTTACCTGCGTCTTTTCTTTTCTTTCCTTAATCCATAACCCAGAAGTTTTCACTTCATTTTTTAAAAGAATCGATCTTTGGCCTTTTTATCCACTCCATTATATTTTTGTCTTATATTTCATTAAGTTCATAAAGATATTCCCAGTATCCACTTCAATACCTTCTTTCCAAAATTATCCTCGTTTCAACCCCTAAAGGGCTTCCCTAGAAGTCTCCCCAGAGCCCCATGCATGTCCTTGTTCCTCAGACTGTAGATGAAAGGGTTCATCATGGGGGTCACCACAGCATACATCACTGTAGCTACTGAGTCCTTCATGGAGTAGGTATGGAGAGGCTGCAGATAGACCATACCGAGTGTCCCACAGAAGAGGGACACCACAGCCAAATGGGAGGCACAGGTGGAGAAGGCTTTGTACTTCCCAGTGGCTGAGGGTATTTGGAGGATGGCTCTGACAATGCGGACATAGGACATGATCGTGAACCCTAAGGGAGTGAGGAAGATGAAGCAGCCCATGGCAACCAGCACTGTGTGATTGACCTTGGTGCTGGAACACACAAGCCTCGACAGGACCTACATCTCACAGAAGATGTAGTGGATCTTTCGGGACCCACAGAAGGTCACCCTGGTCATGAGGAGGGTGTGGATGAGGCCATAGAGGACAGAGAGCACCCAACACAAGATGAGGAGCAAGATACAGAGCCCAGGGCTCATGGCTGTGACACAGTGCAGGGGTCGAAAGATGGCCACATAGCAGTCATACGCCATCACAACCAGGATGAGGTTGTCCAGGGCCACCAAGGAGACCAGTAAGTAGAGCTGTGTCAGACACCCTGCATAAGAAATGGCTTTGTTCTGGGACTGAAGGTTCACCAGCATCTTGGGGATTGTGTTGGTGATGAAGAAGAGATCAGTGAAGGAGAGGTTGGCCGGGAAGACATACATGGGAGTGTGCAGGCGGGAGTCAGAGCCGATGGCCAGGATGAGGAGCACATTTCCCACCACTGCCACCAGGTACATAGACAGGAATGTCCAAAACAGGATCTGCTGTTGCTCTGGACTCTCTGAGATCCCCGGGAGCAGGAACTCTGAGTCTCCACTCTGGTTGCCTCCATCCATTCCCCCAACTTTCTGCAATATTAGCACCAACAAATATTTGCCAAGTGCCCTCAGTTTTATATGGACATGAAGATAAGCCACTTCAACTATTTTCTTAGCATTAAAAATATCTTATACTAAATTAAAAAAAACAACAACATGGAAAATCTTTATGCAACTTAATCATTCTAGCAACTTCTAATCTGATATACTCAGTATTATAAGAATAATGTCTAAATCTTATCTAAAAGGCTATCATCTTACAGTACTCTTGAAGTGCTGAAAGATTAGTATATGTTATGATATTGTACAGTGTTTTAAAGATATTTAACACAGGTATATGCATTATAAGAAGCAGATATTGTCCAGTTGGACAAAGAGGGAAAATAGAAATTTTGGAAAGGAGAAGAAAAAACTATCATTACTTGCTGATATGATGCTCTTTATGGGAAACATAAGAAAATCAATTGAAATGCCATTAGGGGAAAAAAAAAGGATGTCAGTAAAGTGGCCAGTCACAAAATGAATAGACCCCAAACTAATCATGCTCCCAATAAGCCATACAGTGCAGTGATTAAAGATGTGCCATTAGAATGCTTGAATTCAAGTCTGAATGCTGCCACTTACTAGCTGTGAAACCTCGGGCAGCTTCCTTGAAGTCTTTAAGAGTCAATGTCTACATGTAAAAAATGGGTCGGGGCAAGGAGAGAATTAAGTAATAAAGTGCTTAACTCAAGGAGCTAGCATGCAGTGAGCATTCAATCAGTATTGCTTATTTTTATTACATGTAAACAATAATCAGGAATAATAAGGTCAAAATACAATGTAAAAGTCCTGTTCACATTATCAGCAAACAAATGTATGCATTCAGATGTTAAGAATCAGGCAAGAACTTCAAATTCTCTAGTGTGGCATAGAGTAAAAATTTAATAAATGGAAAGACATGTCAAGATTCCAGATAGAAAAATGAGATGTTGCAAAGGTGCATATTCTCCTGAACTATTCTAAAATTAAACCTATTTAAAGTCAAAATTCTAACATGGTTTTTAAGCAACAGAAGCTACCCAAAATTTCATTGAAAGTAAGCATGAAAATAACCTAGGAAAACATTGAAAAAGAGAGTCACAAGGGGACACTTGCACTGTCAAATATCTAAAACAGTGAGGTACTAATGCTGGAATGAAAAGATCAGTGGAATTGGATACAAACTTTAGAAACAGAGCCAAGTACATGTGAAATTTAGTGTTTTATTTAAATCAGCAGGAAAGGTTACATTATGCAATAAATGGCATTGGGATAACTGTCTACTTATTTTTGGGAAAAGTGACACCAATATTTTGTATCTTTCATGTTTCGAATACAGTACAGACTAAAATAACATGTCTTTTCTTTTTGAAAATCAAATGTATACGAAATAAAAAATTTAAAAATCCAAAAGATAAAAAGGAGATAATACGAATAAATTATATCAAATTTCAGCACGTAGAGATAGATAATCATTGCTCTTGTCTGTTTAGTTGAGACAAGAAAGGCAAAAGAAAAAAAAAAAAGCCAACCTTGTGATGCAGCTGGCAGAAAGGCTCTGAGCTGGTAAGGGTCTTGTGTTTAAGAAAGTAAATATGACAAGTATGGCTGAGGTAAAGAGGATGCTGGTGAGAGAGATGTGAGGCTGTGTAGTGCGCAATGGCCAGATTATGCAGAGTCCTAAGTTTCTAAGAACTCTATTCTAAATTAAGTAATGAACTATAAAGGGTTTTAAACTGAAGTGGATCTATACAACTTTCTTTCTCTTTGTATTTCATCAATTGTATTTTAAAAATCAGGTGTGGCTGTCATATTTTTAATCAAAAGCTTTTTTAGTGCCCATCAAGATACATTCCGTTAATAGCTTTCTAATATTGAAACATACTGGCAAGCCCCATATAAACTACTGAAATTGATTTGCTAATGTTTTATTTAGGTTTTTGTAGTCATAATTACAGATGAGGTTTGTCTATGGTGGCTTTTGTATATGACATCTTTATCACCTTTTTGTATAATTTGGCTTGCACTAGATTCCATATTAAACTTGTATTCACTTATTGTCAACTCTAACATTTGGAATCTATTGAAGTTTATTCAACAGCTTATGATATAAAATTTAAAAGTTATTTCATGGACTTCTTTTTCTAAATAAAATTACCTTTTTTTCTTTTTACTATATTGTAACATATTGATTATAAACAAAGAATTTCCAGTATGAATAATTTAAGCAACACAAAAAAACCTAAAAATCATCCCAGATGATGTCAGAACAACCACTGTTAACATTTTGGTGAACATATTTTTAGTGTTTTCACTGTCATCTTAATTCACTCAACAGGATAATAGTAACTCTCCAGGTCAATATTGTCATTTATTACCTATTTTTTCTTGTTGAGTAAACTTATTTTTCTGCCTGCATAATATTTCTTTAATCTTAACATTTAAAAATTTACTAAGCTCTTCCAACGTTGTTTCTTCTTCACTGACATCTGATTTAGAGCATCTTTTCCAATCTAAAAGTTGTCTCCCTCATTTTCTTTAATTCTTTAATTATTCTATTTATTACTTAATTTTGTTACTATGTCTCTTCAAATTTATACTATAATTATATTGCATATACAGTTAGTGATTCATTTTGAGGAACTCTATTCCATCTTCCCTAAAACAACCTGTAATAAATCCCAAACTGCTACTTTGAAAATGAACAGAGAGATTAACATAACAGTCCTTTGAACATACTCAATTGTTTAAAGGAAAGATATCATTCCAAGTAATCATGTAAGTGATCTTCTTATGCAGATGATTTTCTTTAAGAAAAAAAGGGAAAACTTAAAAAAATTAATTCACAATATCCATGGCAGGGGGATATAATTATCAAAAGAGACTGCTCCACCAGTTAAAAATCTTGCATTTGGGTGAAAAATAAGATCATTAAAATTTAAAATATAATGGATTAGGCAATTGACTTCTGGCATGACAGTGTGAGGAACTCTTCTGATTCTTCCTTAGTGAAACTGGTGAAAATATTAAAAAATAATGTCTTGAAGCCCCTGGAAATGATCATGAAGGCAGATAGAAAGTAAAGAAATATCTATTTAAGAAAATCTATGAAAATTCAGTGAGAGAGGTGAGAGTCTGTGGTATTTGAACCAAGACTGCTCTCTCCTTTTCACCATCTGACTCAGTGATGTAGACACTCTAATCCAGACTGCTGCAACCCAGATCGCAGGGTTCCCTCTTCCTTGAGGTCCAAGTAGGAGGATTTTCCCCAGGAGGAGCAGAATTTCAGTGTTTCTCATCTTGCTCCCAGCTACCTGTTGCTGAGGCTAAGTCCCAGGCAAGTGCAGTTGAGAGGCGGGGGCCACCATCTACTCAGCCTCTACTTGTGGAATGGAGGCTTGCTAGAGGATAAACAAAACCAATGCCATTTTGTGTCCCACTTGCCATGCTGACTCCTGCTTAACCTCATTCCTTTGCTTCACTGACCAGTCACACTTTAACCTTAGAGCATATGTGAAGACAACATAGATCGCAGAGAGTGAGTAATTTCTTAACAGCAGGAAGCATCAGTGGTCTGAGCAGAGACATCACAAGACCCCACCCCCCCTCACGGATCACAAGACACCTGGTGAATAATGTTATTACCTTATTTTTCTTAAAATGTTTCCTCGAAGTTATTTATAGTAACAGAGGCTTTTGCTATATAAATATTGTCTGCCTTGCAGGAAGCTAGAGCTCTCATCTGCTGATAACTGATTCTTCACTGAGTCTAGCTTTCCTGTATGTAAGTCACTTTGAATAACAAATACCATTAGAATGGAACTGCCCACCTTTTTCTTCAGTCTCAAATTACCTTCTCAATTTGGAGGGTATTATACTTTAACCCTCTCCTTGCACAAAGCTCTACATTGCTGTGGAATGCTGAGAATACAGGGGAATAACTGTCCTTGACCGGGCTCATAAGTTTATGGCTCTATGGCAGGAGAAGCAAGCTGAAGGACCTCAGAAAGCTACCCCCTATCAAGTACTTAGCTCCTAGGGGAGAAGGGGTGAAGAGTGAGCGATTTCTAATTTTTCTCTATCCAATTCTAGAGCCCTATCTAAGAGATTTTCCCTGGGGGTAGAATCAGCCCTAAAACAGATAGCTCTTAATTTCTCCCCAAAGGAACTGACTTCCTCTGCAACAGAACGTGGAGAAATTGATACCTAAAGATTCTCTGAAGAATAGTTGAGGTTGTGGTGAAAAGCAATTAGGAGGAGATTCATGGATTTAATGATGATGGAGACTAAGCTGTGGGCAAGCTAGTGTGCAGAAGAGATTGAGAAGCTCTACTGGAGTCAGAACAAATATCAATCACTGACATAAAAAACTATTCCTTCAAATGAGTCAAACTTGATTTCAATAGTTTGTAGGCAATTTGTACTCCAGAGAATTGCTGAAAACAAAAAATATAATCAGCTGGCAATTAATGGAGTTTAATAGCTGGATGTTGTCAGGGAAAGAGAGGAAGAGTGTTTAACCAACACTATTGTCAGTTCATGGTGACTGTGGGCATACCCAAGCCACTGCACCTCTGAGAAGCATCAATGACCTAAAATTTTGGGGGTAAAATTGACTTCACTATAATAATCCAGCCAGGCATTTAACAAACAAGTAAATAACAAAAACAAGCTCTGTAAGAAGAAAGGCAATACCCAGAATTGCTATAATACAATATCTAAAATGTCCAGTTTTCAACTAAGTATTTTGATGCATAAAAATTATCAGGAAAATGTGACTCAACATCTGGAAAAAAAGCATTCTACAGAAACTGCCCATGAGAGTGAGTAGATGTCAGGCTTAACAGAAAAAGACAAAGGCAACAAGAACATACTTTGGGGAAAAGACTGCTTCTTCAATTAATGGTGCTGGAAAAATTGGACATCCATATGCAGAAGAACGAAACTGGACCTGTACCTCTTACTGTATACCAAAATCAACTCAAAATGAATTAAAGACCTGAATATAAGACCCCAAACCATAGAATTACTAAAGAAAAACATAGGCAAAACACTCCAGGAAGTAGGACCAGGCAAAGACTATATGAATAAGATCCCCAAAGCACAAGCAACAAAAGAAAAAACAAACAAATGGGGTTATATCAAGCTAAAAAGCTTCTGCATAGCAAAGGAAACAATCAACAGAGTGGAAAACAACCTACAGAATGGGAGAAAACTATAATTTGCAAGGTACACATCTGACAAGGGTGTAATATCCAGAATACACAAAGAACTCAAACAACTGTACAGTAAAAATCCCCCAAATAATCCAATTAAAAAGGAAATGAAAACAAATAATCCAATTAAAAAAGGGCAAAGGAGATGCATAGACATTTTTCAAAGGAAGACAGACAAATGGCCAACAGGTACATGAAAAAATGCTCAGCATCACTAGTCATCAGAGAAATGCAAATCAAAACCACATTGAGATATCATCTTACCTCAGTTAGACTGGTCATTATTAAAAAGACCATGAATAAACAATGCTGGCAAGGATGCAGGGAAAGGGGTACTCTTACACTGTTGGTGTGGCTGCAAATTAGCATAGCCACTATGGAAAACAGTATGGAGGTTCCTCAAACAACTACAGATAGAACTACCATATGATCTAGTAATCCCACTACTGGGTATATATCCAAAGGAATGGAAATCATCATGTTGAAGGGATACTTGCACTCCCATGTTCATCACAGCTCTATTTACAATAGCCAAAATATGGAACCAACCTAAGTGTCCTTTGACAGATGACTGGATAAGGAAAATGTGGTATGTATACACAATGGAATACTATTCAGCTATAAAAAAGAATGAAATTATGCCATTTTTAGCAAAATGGATGAGTCTGAAGAAAATTATGTTAAGTGAAATAAGCCAGACAAAGAAAGAGAAATATTGCATGTTCTCACTTATAACTGGGTGCTAAGAAAGAAGAAAAGAAAGAAAGAAAAAGATAAAGAAAGAAAGAAAGAAAGAAAGACCACAACAATTCAGCGAACTTTCAGAAGGAGAGAACAAACCTAAGATTACTAGAGATGGTGGGGAGGAAGGGTGTGTTAGTCCATTTTGTGTTGCCATAACAGAAATACCTGAGACTGGGTAATTTATAAGTAAAAGAGGTTTACTTGGCTTATGATTCTTGGACAGCTGCATCTGGCATGGGCCTCAGGCTGCTTCTACTCATGGCGGAAGGAGGCAGGCACCCGGCAGGTACAAGTAGATCACATGGTGAGAGGAAGCGAGCGAGAGAGAGAGAGAGGAGGTGCCAGGGTCTTTAAAACAACCAGCTCTCATGGAAACTAAAAGAGCAACAACACACTCATTAAACACCGCCCCCAGGGAAAACATTAATCCATTCATGACGGATCCACCCCCATGACTCAATCAGTTTCCAACACTGCCACATTGGGGGTCAAATTTCCATATGAGTTTCAGAGGGGACAGCACATCCAAACTCCATCAAAGGGAGAGGGTTTGGGGAGGCATAGGTTGGGCAAAGGGCATAAAGAAAAACCATGATTTGCAATAATGAATTTGCTAATAATAATAAAAAAATTAAAAAATAAAACAAACAAATAGCTATTAAAATATGTTTGCAAAACTATAGGAAAACATTAAAGAAGCAAAGAAGTTCCATAGTAACAATAATGACAATGCCATATCCAATGGAGAATATTAATATCACTATCAATGAAAGAGAGACACCACAAGTGGAAATTCTGGAGTTGAAGAGTATCATAACTGAAATAAAAATTCCCTAGAGGGCTTCAACAATAGATTTTAACTAGCAGATGAATTAGCACACTTGAGGATAGATATAGATCATGCAAGCTGGAAAACAGAGAGAAAAGGATTGAGGAAAAATGAATAGAACATTAGAGACTTATAAAGCACACCAACATATGTATAATAAGGTACCAGAATGAGGGGAGAAATAGAAAAGAGCAAAAAAAATTTGAAGAAAGAATCGCTGAAGTTACTGAAAAACACTAACCTACACACAGAAATCCCAGCAAACTCTAAATAGGATAAACACAGAGAGATCACACATAGTAGAGAGACACATCATAATAAAAATGCTGAAATGAAAAAATCTTGAAAGCAGCAAAAAAAAAAAAAAAAAAGATTAATTTCAAGGGAACCCTAATAATATTAACAGTGAACTTCTCAGAAGAAACAATGAAGGTCAAAAGGCAGTAAAATAACTTATTCAAAGTGTTCAAAGAAAAAAACCCAACAGCCAAGAATCCTATATACAGCAAAGCACCCTAATAATATTAACAGTGAACTTCTCAGAAGAAACAATGAAGGTCAAAAGGCAGTAAAATAACTTATTCAAAGTGTTCAAAGAAAAAAACCCAACAGCCAAGAATCCTATATACAGCAAAGCTATCTTTCAAAATGAAGTCAAAATAAAAACTTTCACGGATAAACAAAAGCTGAGATTTTGTTGCTAGCAGATCTATCTTAAAAGAAATACTAAAAGGAATTTCAGCTGAAAACAAGTGACTCTAGATAGTAAATCCAACCTACATACACAAAAGAACAAAGATTGGTGGTAAAGGTAGTTACATAAATATGAGAGACAGAATACATGCATATTTGTTCCTTTCTTCTCTTAACTGATTTAAAAACAATTTGCATATGATGTATTGGTGAGCTGATAACATATAGAAATATATGTGTAACATATATGCCAATAATAGCATAAAGCAGATGGGTGGGGCAAAGCTGTGTTAGACTAAAAAAAGAACAACTTGGGCAAAGGAATAATTATAATATACTGTTGGGTTTTTACTATTAATAGATGTAATATCTATAACAATCATACCACAAAAAATGAGACAATGGAATAGACACATACAGGAATCATGTTTTTAATTACTGGAATTAAGCTAGTATAAATCGGTAGCTGATTCTGATATGTTAAGATATTTATGGAAAACTGTAGAGCAGCCACTAAAAAAAAACTCCTCAAAAATATATAAAAAAAATTCAAGAAATGAAAATGCTACATTAGAAAATGTTTACTTAGAGGAAAAGAAAGCAGTAAAGAAGGCATACAGAAAAAAAAGACGAAATGTATAGAAAACACAAAGTAAAATGGCAGGCATAAATGCAATTATGTCAATAACACTAAATGTGAATAGATTAAACAATCCAATCAAAAGGTAGAGATTGTCAGAGTAGATTAAAAGAAACACAATCCCACTATATGCTGTCTATAGAAACACACTTTAGATTCAAAGGTATAAATAGGCTGAAAATAAAAGATGGGAAAAGGTATATCACACAAACAGCAACCACTAGAAAGCTGGAGTAGTTATACATTAGTCTTTAAACATAAATCTTCACAGAAATAGAAAAAAAATAATCCTAACATTCATATGGAACAACAAAAGATCCTGAAGTAATCCTGAGGACAGGGGGAAAAAAGCCAGAGGTCTAGCACTACCTGAGTCCAAATTATATTACAAAGCTATAGTAACCAAAACAGCATGGTACTGGCATTAAAAACAGACACTCAGACCAATGGAACAGAACAGAAAACCCAGAAATCAACCCACATATTTATAGCTAACTGATATTTGACAAGGGCAATGGAGCATAGATTGGGGAAAGGACTGCCTTTTCAACAAGTCATGCTGGGAAAAGCGGACATCCATATGTAGAAGAATGAAACTAGACCTGTAATTTTCACCATATACCAAAATCAACTCAAAATGGATTAAAGACTTATATATAAGACCTGAAACTATAAAACTATTAAAAGAAAACATAGGGGAAACACTTCAGGAAGTAGGAATGGGCAAAGACTTTATGAAAAAGACCTTAAAAGCACAGGCAACAAAAGAAAAACTAAACAAATGGGATTATATAAGACTAAAAAGCTTCTGTACAGCAGAAGAAACAGTTAACAGAACAAAAAGACAACCTACAGAATGGGAGAAAATATTCACAGGTATACAATGAACTCAAATAACTTTACAGTAAAAAAACAAATAATCCAATTAAAAAAAGGGCAAAGGAACTGAATAGATATCTCTCAAAAGAGGACATACAAATGGGTAACAGGTATATGAAAAAATGCTCAATATCACTAATCATCAGTGAAATGCAAATCAAAACCACATTGAGATATCATCTCACCCCAGTTAGACTGGCCATAATCAAAAAGATGGAGAATAACAAATGCTGCACTGCTGGGGGAACTGTAAATTAGTATATCCATTATGGAGAACAGTGTGGAGTTCCTTAAACAACTACAGATAGAACTACTATACGATCTAGCAATCCCACTACTGGGTATATATCCAAAGGAATGTAAATCATCACATTGAAGAGGTACCTGCACTCCCATGTTTATTGCAGCTCTATTTTCAATAGCCAGGCTATGGAACCAACCTAAATGTCCATCGATGGATGACTGGATAAGGCGAATGTGGTTTATATACACAGTGAAATATTACTCAGTGATAAAAAGAATGAAATTCTGTAATTTGAAGCAACATGGATGAGGCTGAAGAAAATTTTGTCAAGTGCAGCAACTCAGGTGCAGAAAGAGAAATACCACATGTCCTCACTTATAAGTGGGAACTGAATTTATAAATAAACAAATAAACAGTAAAGAAAGAGAGTGAGAGAGAAAAAAAGAAAAAACAATCACAATAATACTTTGAAATTTTTTTTCCCTTTTGTCTTTTTTTTTCGTGTCCAGCAACGGATCACAACCATCAGTGTCGCGCCCGCACCGGACCAGGACCGGCAATGGGATCGCAACCCTCGGTGCTGCGCCCACACCTCGCTCAGCCAGTGAGCGGGAACCGGTCTGTATGTGGGATCCGAACCCTCGGCGGGAGCGCCACCGCGCTCCCAAGCGGCGCACTGTAGCAGTGCACCACTGGGCCGGCCCATACTTTGAAATTTTGAAGGAGGGAACAGAACTGTGGTTACTTTGCCCAGATCCACCAGAGGAATCACTATCTATGGCAGCTTTAGACTTATGAAATGTGTTTCTTAAATAATAAGACTTAAAAGTTGAAATTACTCCTTGATCTGTGGGCTGCAGAATGAATGTTGTGCTAGCAGGCATAAAAACAACATTAATCTCCTTGTATAACTCCATCAGAGCTCTTGGGTAGCTAGGTACCAATGGGCACCAATTCCTTTGAAATTCCTTTTCAAAGGAATTTTTTTTCTGGGTGGGAGGTCTCAACAGTGGGCTTAAAATATGAAATAAGCAAAGTACAGAGGGATACATACCACATATACTCACTTGTAAGTGGGAGCTAAGAGAGAAAAGGAAGGAAAGAAAGACCACAGTGGTGCATTGGACTTGCAGAGGGTGAGAACATACCTTGGGAACAAAGTGAAGTGGGGAAAGGGGGATAGGGAAGGAGGTCGGGGATAACTGGGTGGGGGACACGGGGTCTAATCACAATTTGTGGTAATGGGCATGCTTCCAGTATAGATCTGGCCATCACATCTTGGGCACAAATGGTGCCAATTAGCTTTGTACCTCATGAATATTCATAAACAATTAAAAAAATTCAGTAAACCATGCAGTAACCATGCAGTAAACCTATGTGTTGCCATCCAGGTTTTGTTTTTCCATTTATAGAGCACAGGCACAATCACAGAGTAGATTTAGCATAATCCTTAAGGTTGTGAGGATCTTTGGAATGGCAAATGAGCATTGGCTTCAACTTAGAGTCACCAGCTGCATTATCCCCTAACAAGAGAGTCAGCCTGTCCTTTGAAGCTTTGAAGCCAGGCATTGACTTCTCTCTAGCTATGAAAGTCCTAGATGGCAACTTCTTCCAGTATAAGATTGTTTCATCTACATTGAAAAATCTGTTGTTTAGTGTAGCCACTTTCATCAATTATGTTAGCTAGATCTTGTGGATAACTTACTGCACCTTATACATCAGCACTGGCTGCATCACCTTGCACTTTTAAGATATGGACACAAGCTTCTTTTCTTGAACCTCATGAATCAACCCCTGATAGCTTCAGCCTTTTTTTCTGCAGTGTCCTCACTTCCCTCAGCCTTCACAGAATTGAAGAGAGTTAGGGCCTTGCTCTGGATTATGCTTTTGGCTTAAGGGGATGTTGTGGTTGGTTTTGATCTTCTATCCAGAGCACTAAACTTTCTCCATATCGGCAATAAGACTGTTTTGCTTTCTTATCATTTGTGTGTTCACTGGAGTAGCACTTTTACTTTTCTTCAAGAATTTTTCATTTGTATTCACAACTTGGCTAACTGGTGTGAGAGGCCTAGCTTTCAGCCTCTTTGGGCTTTTGATATGCTGTCCTCACTAAGCTTAATCATTTCTAGCTTTTAATTTTTTTATTTTTATTTTTATTTTTATTTTGTCAAAATACACTGTATATGATTATTATGGCCCATCACCGACACCTCCCT
>NW_007733917.1:29657-69780 GCF_000696425.1 Galeopterus variegatus
GACGCTGGCCGGGGGCTCCCCACGCTACCAGCCCCGTCAGAGATCTGCGGGGAGAGTGGGACTGTAGGCCAGTCCACAGGCCCCGGGGTGCCCTGTGTCGAGGTAAGCAAATAGCACGTCTCAGTTAGGAGTCACGCCAAACAGAGATGGCTGTCCTGCCCTCCATAAGCCGGCCTTCTCCACCCCTACCCGAGAAAATGGAGGCAGCTTTGATGTGGGCGCCTAGCCTGGTGTGGTGGGCGGGGGCCAGGCGGCCGGGGAGCAGTCGGGCTTCGCCCCGCAAGTGGGGCTGGGCTGGGGGTGATTTACAGAGGTTGTGGATCTGGGGCAGTCTGGCGCGCTTCACTCCGCCTCTGTGGAGTCCTTTGCTGGCTTTCCTGGCCTTTGATGACTGGGCTGATCGCTCGTTCCCGCAGCCGGGCTTGAGCGCTCTCAGGAGTCCTCCTCTGTGTTGGCCCCAAAGCCTCGAACCTGTTGCCGCTTGTTTGTCGATGTAGGATTGTTGTTGAAAGTATTATTCGCCTTTTGTTTCTCTTGGAAATGCAATCAATACTCTGGTATCACAGCGCACGGCTCACAGGATCGTGCTGTCTCCTGGCGCGGCCGCTCAGACCCGTCGCCATCTTCTGAAAATCCCCTAGCTTTTAATTTAAAGTGAGAAATGTGCTCTTCCTTTCACTTGAACTATTAGAGGCCATCGTAGGATTATTAATTGGCCTAATCTCAATGTTGTGGTGTCTCAGGGAATAAGGATGCTTCAGGTAAGGGAGAGAGAGGGGAAAATGGCTGGTCAGTGGAGTAGTCAGAACACACACAACATTTATTAAGTTCACTGTCTTATATGTGTGTAGTTTGTGGTGCCCCAAAACAATTACAATAGTAACATCAAAGATCACCGACCACAGATTACCTAACAGATATAATAATAATAATAATAATAATAATAATAATGATGATGATGATGATAATAATGATAATGATAATAATAGTAATATTCAAAATATTGCAATAATTACCAAAATGTGACACAGAAACACAGAGTGAGCACATGCTTTTGGAAAAATGGTACCAATAGATTTGCTTGATGCAGGCTTGCCACAAACTTTCAACTTGTAAAAAATACAATATTAGTGAAGTGCAATAAAGCAAAGTGCAATAAAATGAGGTATAACTGCATACCTAACAGATATCTACAGAATACTCTGACCCCCAAAGGAACAATATTCTTTTCAACTACCTTTGGAACATTCTCTAGGATAGGCCATATGCTAGGTGATGAAACAAACCTCAGGAAATTCAGAAGGAGAGAAACAATACAAAGTATGTTCTCTGACTACAACAGAATGAAAAGCAGTAAAAAATTGGGGAAAACTCACAAATTTAAGGAAATTAAACATCACCCTCCAAAATAGCCAATAAATCAAAGAAGAAATAAAAATGAAAATAAAAAATACTTTGAGATGAATGAAAGTAAAAATAAAACACAGCAAAACTTATGGGACGAGGCTAAAGCAGCATTTAGAGTGAAAATTCCTATTCCAGCAATGACTTGCAGCTTGTAGTTTTATAGAATGCATAAAATACTTTGCCTCCATCCATCATACCAGCTGTCCCTTTTCATGGAATGTGCATTCTCTAATCTGCTCTTTCAGCTTGAATTCTCCTCATTTAGCTCTTGTCATCCAGGTAAAAACTCCTGCTTAAGCATCTCCTCCTGGTGACGTCTCCTCCCACCCCAGAGGTAACCATTCCAGTTTCACCACCATTTCTTGGTCTTTATGTTATTTTAAGGTTGACCCATCTCACTTTTTGCTTACATGTGTGTTTCCCATGACACTATGAAACTCTGGAGAGCAGACACAACAGTGGCTCAACTTGTAACTAGTGAAGTCTGGATTTGACCCCTTTTAGTGCATCCAGAGTCCACGCCCTAAGTATCTGCCACATGTTAAACAAGAGTAATAATGTTTGCTTCACCTGGGGCTATGAGAAAGAACTGAAATGCTGTACATGGAAGCACTTCTCCAACCTTAAAAATCTATTGGGAGGTGCTGCTGTTATGGAGATCACAAAGGGAGTCCCATTCTTAATCATTTTCTCAAACTTGCTGAAGTGTGTGAATATGTTTCTGAGAGAGAGAGAAAATGGAAGAGAGAAAAGATAAGAAAGATGGGGGAAGGAGGGAGGGAGGAAGGGGGGAGAGAGAGAGAGAGAGAGAGAGAGAGAGAGAGAGAGAGAGAGAGAGAGAGCGCCTGAGAGGTCCTGCTGCTCTCACTGGTCTCAGAGTCACTAGTTCTGCTGCCTGCACCTTCCTCCTATGTAGGATGAAAATTCAGTCAGGACATAAAGGACCCTAACACACTGTTTTGTGAAAAGGACTTGGTGACTTATCCTATTCGTTTAAAGTGGGAAGCAGGGAGAATTCTTGTCTGGGTCTTCATTGCTTATGAAAAAAAGAGACAGAATTTAAGGCTGATCCCACCGTGATGAGCCTGGGGGATCTGATAACTGATGGTTGGGTCACAGATTCATGAAGAAAGGAGCTGCACTGGGATCACATCAGGCCTGTTTGTTAGTTTTGGAGAGGCCTTGGGGAGGCAATCCCGAGACAGCTTATTGAGAGGAACATGGCTAACTGCTTCAATGCTAGTATCTAGAGGCAAGGGTCTTGGGAAATGAATCTTGTTTACAAGGAGTTAACCAACCCCTCATTGTGCAGCAATCAAAACACACGCCCTGGGAGGAAGAATAAGTCAGAAATAAAGCAGACTTCACACATACTGCAGCCTGACTCTCAGTCATCAGAGATCTGGAAAATCTGAAGTACTGAGCTTTGATTAGGATGGTTTTGGATTTCTAGTGACCCCAAGTACT
Organism: Galeopterus variegatus; assembly: GCF_000696425.1. NCBI lineage: Eukaryota > Metazoa > Chordata > Mammalia > Dermoptera > Cynocephalidae > Galeopterus > Galeopterus variegatus. Next base: position 32,532 of record NW_007733917.1, read on the forward strand.
AAGTAAAAACAATAGAAAAAAATATTTGGAGGAAAATAGTGTCACCTTAGACTTCAAAGTATTTCTATCAATAATTTTTCAAACACAATATACAGCACAAACCTGAAGATAAACGGACACACATGGAAATAAGATTCCAAGTATAAGAACCAACACATAGAAGGCAAATGGGGACTCCAGACAACAATTTATAAGGGTTTCCTTTTCTCTACATCTTCACCAACACGTATCTTTTAATTTTTTGGTAATAGCCATCTTAACAGGTGTGAGATGATATCTCATTGTGGTTTTGATTTGCATCTACCTGATGATTAGTGATGTTGAGCATATTTTCATATACCTGTTGGCTATTTGTATGTCTTTTTTTTAAAAAAAAACCTATTTATGTCCTTTGCCCATTTTATTTTATTTTTTATTTATTTTTTTTATTTTTTATTTATTTATTTATTTATTTTTATTTTGTCAATATACACTGTATATGATTATTATGGCCCGTCACCGACACCTCCCTCCCTCCTCCCTCTCTCCCCTCCCCCCCAAGAATGTCCTTTCCGTTTGCTTGTTGTAACAACTTCATGGAAGTATAGTTGTTATATCTTCTTCCCAACCCCCCCCCCCCGGTTTTTTTTTTTTTTTTGTGTGTGTGTGTGTATGTGAGTGAATTAATTTGTTTGTTTGTTTGTTTGTTTTTAGCTCCCACCAATGAGTGAGAACATGTGGAATTTCTTTTTCTCTGCCTGACTCGTTTCACTCAATATTATTCTAGAAAAAAACAAGCAACCCAATCAAAAAATGGGCAAAAGAGCTAAGTAGGCATAGAAAAAAACAAGCAACCCAATCAAAAAATGGGCAAAAGAGCTAAGTAGGCATAGAAAAAAACAAGCAACCCAATCAAAAAATGGGCAAAAGAGCTAAGTAGGCATAGAAAAAAACAAGCAACCCAATCAAAAAATGGGCAAAAGAGCTAAGTAGGCATAGAAAAAAACAAGCAACCCAATCAAAAAATGGGCAAAAGAGCTAAGTAGGCATAGAAAAAAACAAGCAACCCAATCAAAAAATGGGCAAAAGAGCTAAGTAGGCATAGAAAAAAACAAGCAACCCAATCAAAAAATGGGCAAAAGAGCTAAGTAGGCATAGAAAAAAACAAGCAACCCAATCAAAAAATGGGCAAAAGAGCTAAGTAGGCATTTCTCTAAAGAAGATATGCAAATGGCCAACAGTCATATGAAAAAATGCTCAACATCACTCAGCATCCGGGAAATGCAAATCAAAATGACACTGAGATACCATCTCACCCCAGTTAGGATGGCAAAAATCCAAAAGACGCTGAAACATTTTATTTTATTTTATTTATTTATTTATTTTTGGTCCTTTTTGAGACCAGCCACACCGTGCTCAGCCAGTGAGCACTGTGAGCGCACTGGTCATCCCTATATAGGATCCGAAACCGCGGCAGCGCTCCCAGCGCCACACTCTCCCGAGTGTGCCACGGGCTTGGCCCCCTTTGCCCATTTTAAAAATAAAGTTTTTTGTTTCTTTGTTTTGCCATTGAGTTGTATTAGCTCCCTAGATATATCAGATCCTAACTCCTTATTGAATATATGGTTTTGATGTCAGAGGTAGGGTCTGGGGGGCCTGATAGTCGGCCTCAACCCACCCTGTCCTCTTACCAGGTTCTTGACTCCACCACAGGAAAGAATTCAAGGGCAGAGCCACAGTAGAAAGTGAGAACAAGTTTAATGTATCAGATAAGAAATACAGGTTCCACAGAGAAAGCGTGGCATAGCTCCAGAGACTGAGCAGGGCCCACACCAAGTTTAACACAAAAGTTAAGTTCAGTACAGACATCAAGTCTAACACAAAAGCAAGAAAAACATACTTAAAGTTCAGTACAAAGTGCAGGCTGGCTCAAGAGAATGAGCAGCCACTTGCTGAAAGTAAGTATGATACATAGTGAAGTACGCACACCTCAGCCAGCAAAGTGCAGGTTGTCTCCAGGAAAGTGAGCAATAACCACCATGCCTTTGGCTGGCATTTGGCTTTTATAGTTTCTCTACCTAATGAACATTCAGTTAAGGGAGTGGCTCCCAGTTATGTAACATTTAGTCTTGCACATGCTCAGTCAGTTCCTTCCTGGAGCATGTTCATTGGTCAGACGCTATTGCATGCACCAGGCATATTTAAGAATGTTCTGTGCTCTCTATTCAGCATACCCAGCCACTGGATTTGCATAAGTCAGCCACTTGTGTTCTCATTTTCCTCCTGTTGGTGCTAAAAATAGGTCTACCTGGCAACAGTAATTTTCCTCCAGGGGAGAGCTCAGAGGAGGGGGCCTGAGACCTCAGGAAGTGGCTGGAAACCCAGAGACGTGTCCTGAAACCCGAGCCCAGAAAACTGAGCGACTCCTGTATCCTCTGAGCTTAGGTCTACCTGGCAACAGTAATTTTCCTCCAGGGGAGAGCTCAGAGGAGGGGGCCTGAGACCTCAGGAAGTGGCTGGAAACCCAGAGGCATGTCCTGAAACCTGAACCCAGGGAAAATGATAACCTCCTGTATCAGTTTGAAAATATTTTCTCTCATTTGACAAGTTGCCTTTTCACTTTATTTTCTCCTTTGCTGTGCAGAATGTTTTTATTTTGATGTAGTCCTACTTGGTTATTTTTGCTTTTGATGCCTGTGCTTTTGGTGTCATATCCAAAAAATCATTGTCAAGACCAATGTAACGGAGCTTTCCTTCTATGTTTTATGCTAGGAGTTCTATGGTTTCAGGTCTTACATTTATGTTTTTAATCTATTTTGAGTTGATATTTGTGTAGCATAAGCATCTAATATTATTTCTTTTGCACATATACACCAGTTTCCCAACATCATTTATTGCAGAGACTATCCTTTCCCCATTGTGTATTCTTGGTTACTTTGTTAAGATTGGTTGACCATATACATGTGGATTTATTTCTGGGTTCTGTATTTGTTTCATTGGTCTTTGTGACTTTATATTTTTATGCCAATACAATATTGTTTTGATGACTAGAGCTTTGTAATATATTTTGGTTTCAGGAAGTTTGGTGCTTTCTGCTTTGTTTGTCTTGACAAAATTGCTTTGGCTATTTCAGGTCTTTTGTGGTTCCATATAAATTTCAGGATTTTTTTCTACTTCTGTGAAAAATGCTGTTAGAATTTTGATAGGGTCTGCACTGATTCTGTATATCAACTTAGATAGTATGAACATTTTAGCAATATTAATTCTTCTTATCCATGAACATGGGATTCTTTCCCATTAATTGGTGTCTACTTTAATTTCTTTCATCAGGGTTTTATAGTTTCAGTGTGTACAAGAGTTTCACTTACTTGGTTAAATTTATTCCTAAGAATATTCTTTTTGATGGCATTGTAAGTGGAATAGTTTTCTTAATTTCATTTTTGAATAGTTTGTTGTTAGTTTTAGAAACACAATTAATTTTTGTATGTTGATTTTGTATCCTGCATCTTTATTGAATTTGTTTATTATTTCCAAGTTCTTTCTGGTAAAGTCTTTAGAGTTTTCTCCATATAAGATCATATTATGTAAAAACAGAGACAATTTTATTTAATTTTCTGATTTGGATTCCTTTTTTTTTTTTTTTCCTAATTGCTCTGTCTAGGACTTCATGTACTGTGTTGAGTAGAAGTGTCACAAGTGGGCATCCTTGCATTCTTCCTAATCTTAGAAGAAAAACTTCCAGTTTTCCTCCAGTGATTATGATGTTAGTTGTGGGCTTATCATATATGGCCTTTATTGTGTGGAGATAAGTTATTTCTATACCTGATTAGCTGAAATTTGTTTTTGTCATGAAATCATGTTGAACTTTTTCAAATGCCTTTTCTGCATTTCTATTGAGATGAACATCTGATTTTTATCCTTCATTCTGCTAGTGCAGTGTGTCACATTGGTTGACTTGCAGTTGTTGAACCATTCTTGCATCCCAGGGATAAATCCAACTTGACCATGGTATATGATCCTTTATTGTGCTGTTGAATTTTGTTTGCTAGTATTTATTAAGTATTTTTTATCTATGTTCCTCAGAGTTTTTTTTTTCTTTTTTTGTGGTGTCTTTGTCTGGCTTTGGTATCAGAATGAAGCTGGTGTCATTAAATGAGTTTGGAAGTGTTTCCTCTCTTTAATTTTTCTGGAAGAGTTTAATAAGTTTTGGTATTAATTATTCCTTAAATATTTGGTAGAATTTACCTGTGAAGCTGTTTTTCCCTGGACTTTTCTTTGTTTGGAGTTTTACGTTTGTTTGTTTGTTACTGATTCAATCTGTTTAGTTGTTATTGAAACTTCCTTTAGTAATTTCTCATGAGTAGACCTAGAGGTGATGAACTCCCTTAGCTTTGCCTGTCTGGGGAAGTTAATTTATGCCCCATTTTGAGAACAGATTTGCAAGGTAAAGTATTTTTGGTTGGCAGTTTTTACCCTCAGCACTTCCAGTGTATCATCGAAGTCCCTTCTGCCCTGCAGAGTTTGTGCTAAGAAATCCACTGATAATCATATTGATACTTACTTGTATTTGATATTTTTCTTATCTGTTGCCACTGTCAGAATTTTTCTTTGTTTTTGATTTTTGATAGTTTGATTATTATGTGTTTTGGTGAACTCTTCTTTGGGGTTGAATTTGATTGGAGATCTCTGAGCTTTCTGCCACTTGATTTTGGCACCCTTCCTCAGATTTAAGAAGTTTTCAACCATTATTTTAAAAAATATACTTTCTGGCTTTTCTCCTGTGGAACTCCTATTACGTGAAGGTTAGGTCTATTCATTGTGGCCCATAATTCTCACAGGCTTTTTTCATTCCTTTTTTTCCTCCTCTGATTGGATAATTTTCAAATGTTCTGTCTTCAAACTCACTGATTCTTTCTTCTGCTTAATTGAGCTTGTTGTTAAGGCATTCTATTAAATTTTAAAGTTCAGTTATTGTATTTTTTATTTCTTGTATTTCTATTTGTCTTTAAAGATTGTTTCTATTTCTTTGTCAAACTTCTCTTTTTGTTTGTGTATTGTTTGTCAAATTTCATTTAGTTTTCTATCTGTATATTCTTGTAGTTCACTGAAATATTGAGAGGACTATTCTTAATTTTTGGTTAGTCATTTCTTTATGGTCCATTGTTGGATCTTTATTAGTTTGCTGTGAAGGTGTCATGATTCCTGGATTCTTCACAGTCCTGGTGTCCTTATGCTGGTGTCTGTGTATTTCAGGAGACAGTCACCTCTTACACCCTTATGGGTATTTTTTTGGCAGGGATAAACCTGCAGAATTAAGTCTAGCTTGTGATTCTGGATGGGCCATGAGGTAATGACACAGGGCAGGTTGCTATCAGGTACTTTTGCTTGCTGGTATGATGCCTTTTCTCTGAGGTTGAAATAGGCCTGCTGGTTTAGCTCCACTTTCCAGTTGGACTAATGGCTGGGCTCTGCAGTCAGTCAGAGTTGCTGGCTGGGTCCTGTGAGGTGCACTCCCATGGCTTAGTCCCCTCCGGACACAGTGCTGGATGGGCAGCAGCAGGCACCAGGCTCCACCTGTGCCACCTTGATCTCCTGATTGGTCTGCGAAACAGGGTATATTCCCTGGCTAGATAGTACTATGATCTGAGTTCTGAAATTGGGCTGGGATGCAGGTTTGGTCCTAAGATTAGGTGGAGTCACTGCTCAGGATGATTGGGACTAGCTGCTATACTCATAAGAAATAAATGGTTGAGGATTGCCTCCCTGTCTGGGACAGCCTTGGGATGGGCTTGAGGCTGAGGTGAGCTGTTTTTGAACTCCTGTTGGTACAAGTATAGCCCCTGTGCTTTGCCAAAAGCTGCTGTTGTTGGTGTCTTCTTCCCTGGGCAGGGTATTTGGATGGGCTCTGAGGCTGAGCTGAGTTGCTGTTTGAGAACCCAGATAGCACAAGTCTAGCCTCTACACTTTGCAGAAAGGCACAGTGTCAGGTGTCTCCTTCTCTGGGCAGGGTCATGGGGTAGGTTTTGATACTGGGCTGAGTCATCGTTTTAATACCTAGGTAGTGTGAGTCTAGCTCCTGTGTGTTGCCAAAAGGTGCCATGATGGGCTTCCATTTCCTGGGTAGGGTCTTGGGGTGGGCTTTGAGGTTAGGCCAAGCTGCTGTTTGAATGCTCATCTGGTGCAAATATAGCTTTTGAACTTTGCTGAAATAGTTTGTAGTGGATATCTCCCTCCGTGGGTGAGTAGTTGGAGTGGGGTCTGAGGCTAGGCACAGAAGGCTGGCTATCTTTGGAATTAAGCCAGTTTGAACTTTGCACCATGCTTTTGGCAACAAGCAGCTTGGCTTTGCTTGTGGGATATGACGTTGATACCTCTGATCACATGCCTCCACTGGCCATAACACATAGTTACCATCAAGTTCTGAACACTGGTGATGGTGAGCATTATCTCCTTTCTTTGCTTCTGTCTGACCCCAGGCAGTCTAGCTATGCTACTACTGCCTGTGTTCCCCATTAGGTAAGAATGGAGTGGGCTTTCTGAGAAGTGTCTTGTAATGCTAAGGAAGCTGGGTGTTCATCTTTGATTGTCTTACTATAGAAATCGTGAGCCTGGGGGAATCTTCTCTTAATGTCACTACACCAACTTGGGAGAGGGTGAGGGGTAACATAGTTAAAATGAGACCATTCCTCTTATGTCTCTAATGCAGTGGCATGTACATGTGTCTTAGTCTTATTTCTAGGTTTTGTGGTTTTCACCAAGGCATTTTTGTCTGTGGATAATTGGTAGTTGAACATTCTGAGGAGGAAAGAGAAGTCTGGGACCTCCTATTTCATTATCTTGCTAACATCATTCCCACTCCCCACCCCATTATTTTAAAAACAATTTTTTTTATCACTTTCTCTTGCTCTTGTCCTTCTGGAACTTCCATAATATGTTTATTAGTTTGCTTGATGGTGTCCCAAGTGTCCCATAGGCTTTCTTCACTCTTTTAAATTTTCTTTCTTTTTTTATTCCTCTGATAATAATTTCAAATGACTTGTTCTCAGGTAGCTCATTCTTTCTTCTGCTTATTTCTGTTGTTGAAGATCTATATTAATTTTCTAATTTTAGTCATTATATTTTGCACATCCAGAATTAGTTTGGTTCATCTTTATGGTTCTGTTTGTTAAACTTTACATTTTATGTGGTTATCTTTGTGCTCAGGTAGCTCACTGAGCTTCTTTAAGATGTTTATTTGAATTTTTGTAAGTCATTTTACAGTTCTTTATTTATTTAGGAATGGTTACAGAAGCTTTGTTTTGTTCCATTGGTGTTGTTACATTTTCTTGATTATTCATGATCTCTGTAGCCTCACATTGGTGTCTGCACATTTGAAGAAGTGTTCACCTCTTTCAATCTTTACATACTGGCTTTCGTAGGGAAAGTTCTTCACCAGTAAGCACATACAGAGATTCTTGATGAACCAATTGGCAGGATTTGTGGGTGGGCAGAGCTGGTGTTGGGGTATGTGAGTGGGCAGGCCAGCTGGTAGGGGCAATGGGCAGATTCACTACTATGGGCCATGGGACAGCTGTTGAAATCCATGAACTGATTGTTGAGAGCTCCTGCCTGTTTTCTTATTTTCTTTGTTCTTAGCTACTCCCAGGTGTCTGGTCATGTTGATTCTCTCAATGTTCTTGGGAAGGCATAACAGAAGTGGTCCGCTTGGGTAGCATCCTGAAAGGGTCTGGAAGTTGCACATATACTTTTTTTTTTCTCATTGGAGAACTTGCAGGGTGAAGGGATCTTTCTTTACAATATGGTGTGCTGGATCTCTCTTTGTGCCACAGTGCGAGGGGTGATGTAGGTAAATTGATACAGTTTTTTGACAATTCTTAACACATTGTTTCTTGCTTCTGTGCTCCACCAGGGTGCTGTAAACTCCCCCATGGTTTCCAGAGCTCTCATGAAGGTATTTTGCTTAAAATATTTAGTATTTTCCAAATATGCTTGTTTCTATTCTTCTTTTACTTTCAAGCTTTGTATATTCTTTTTTCCCCCCACCAGCCAGTACGGGGATCCAAACCTTTGACCTTGGTGTTACCAACTCCATGCTCTAACCAAGTGAGCTAACTGGACATACCAAGCTTTCAGTGTGTCTCTTAAATACATATATTTGTTATTTATTTTTTAATCAATATTTTCAGCATTGCATCTTAACTAATGAGTAGGGTTTACTGGGGTGCTGTAAACTCTCCTTTAGATTCCAGAGCTCTTATGAAGGAGTTTTTGTTTCTGCATAGTTGATAAATTAGTATTTATGCTGGGGGATGAGTATTTATGCTCCTATTTAACCATCTTTCTGACATCACTTCCTTCATCTCTGTTTTGAAGCCTCTGTTATCTGATGTTAATGCAGGAATATTTTGCTTAAAATATTTAGTATTTTCCAAATATGCCTGTTTCTATTCATTTATTTCTCGCTTTGTATATTCTTATGCTTTCAATGTATCTCTTAAATACGTATATCTGTGTTTTATTTTTTAATCAATATGTTGTGCATTGTATTTTAACTGATGTGTTTAGGTTCATTTACATTTATTGTATTTTATCTACTTCCCCCAGTAGACCGCAAGCTTCATATTCATGTTTGTAACCAGTTTGAGACCCCTAATGGACATTCAGTCATTATAAATAGGATGAATTGATAAAAGACTGAATGAATATCAAATCAATTGAATTTTACCTGTCAAAGTGTGGGTCAAGTTCTGGCTCTGCTGAATTATATATAAAGGATGCAATCTCTTTCAAGCCATGGAAGACCATTGACCAATCCTCTCATCAGTTACTTTTCACTTTCTATACATTGATGTGTGCTAAATAACACAAGACACCATAGGTCATTACTGAGTATGTCTGGATAAGGATGCAAATGTGATCCTGTGGCAAGTTGAAAAATTTGATCCTTTGAAATTCTAGTATTAGTATTAGTCTGATCTTATTTGTTTCCAAGGATGGTGAGATCTCAGGAACACTATATAACACATATATGTCTTTTTATCACCACAGATATATACAATCATTCTGAGCTTGAGTTATGTTCTAGTTCCTGCTATATAACCCATAGAATAATGCCTTGCATACGGTGAAAGATATTCCCAGTTTCCTCTTCAATGCCCTTTTTCCAAATTACCCTCATGTCAATTTCATAAAGGGTTTCCCTAGGAGTCTTCCCAGAGCCCTATGCATGTCCTTGTTCCTCAGACTGTAGATGAAAGGGTTCATCATGGGGGTCACTACAGCATACATCACTGTAGCTACTGAGTCCTTCATGGAGTAGGAATGGAGGGGCTTCAGATATACCATGCAAAGTGTCCCATAGAAGAGGGACACCACAGCCAAATGGGAAGCACAAGTGGAGAAGGCTTTGTACTTTTTAGAGGCTGAGGGTATTTGGAGGATGGCTCTGACAATGCAGACATACGATATGATCATGAACCCAAAAGGAGTGAGGAATATGAAGCAGCCTGTGCCAATCAGCACAGTGTGATTGACCTGGGTGTTGGAACATGCAAGCCTCAACAGGACGTACATCTCACAGAATATGTAGTGGATTTTTCGTGACCTACAGAAGGTCACACTGGTCATGAGGAGGGTGTGTGTGAGTCCATAGAGGACAGAAAGCACCCAACACAAGGTGAGGAGCAAGATGCAGAGCTTAGGACTCATGACTGTTGTGTAATGGAGGGGGCGGCAGATAGCCACATAGCGGTCATACGCCATCACTGCCAGGATGAGGTTGTCCAGGGCCACCAAGGAGACCAGGAAGTAGAGCTGTGTCAGACACCCTGCATAGGAGATGGCTTTGTCCTGGGACTGAAGATTCACCAGCATCTTGGGGATTGTGTTGGTAACAAAGACGAGGTCAGTGAAGGAGAGGCTGGCCAGAAAGAAATACATAGGAGTGTGCAAATGGGAGTCAAAGCCAATGGCCAGGATGATGAGCATATTTCCCACCACTGTGACCAAGTACATGGATAGGAACATCCAAAAAAGGATCCGCTGCTGCTGAGGACTTTCCGTGAGCCCTAGAAGTAGAAATTCTGAGTCATCACTGTGGTTGCCTCCATCCATTTCCACAATTTTCTGCAATATTAGCACCAACAAATGTTTGCGAAGTGCCCTCGTTTGAATAGGATATGAAGATAAGCAAAACAAACAGTTTTTTTTAGTATAAAAATATCTTAGACTAAATTTAAAAATAAAAAAATAAGCAACAAAGTAATACAAGGCATAAAAACAGAATATGGAAAATCTTGATGCAACTTAATCATTCTAGCAATTACTAGTCTGGTATTCTCAACGGTACAGGAATAATATCTAAGTCTTTTAAAAAAATTCTATCATCCTATGATACTCTTAAAGTGTTTAATGATTAGTATTTAAGTATCTTTAATACAAGTATATACATTATGAGAAAGGGATATAGTTCAAATAAAATAATGGGGGAAATAAAATAATTCAAATGCGGAGGAAAAATTACCATTTTTTGGTTTGATAATCTATCTTGGAAAAGTTGACAATCAAGTCATAGACTATTAGAAATAAAAAGGGATTTCAGAATACTCGAAGTCTGAGCTCTGCTCCTTAATAGCTATAAAACCTCAGGCAGGTTACTTGAGCTCTTTAGGTCTCAGTTTCTTCATGTGAATAATGGGTCATGGAGGGGGGAAGTAAATAATAAAGTGCTTTTCATGAGGAGCTGGCATGCAGTGAGTACACAGCAAATATTGCCTATTATTATTATTACATATAAATAATGATCAGGAAGAATAAGGTTAAAAACAAGGTGAAAATGTAATGCAAACAATCTCATCCACACTATCAACAAACAAGTCCATGCATTAAAATGTTAACAAGAATCAGTCAAGACCTTGCAATTCCCCAGGGAAGCATAAAGTAAAAATTTAAAAATGGACAGACATACCAAGATTTCAGATATAAAGATGAAGTGTTGCAAAGGTATATATTTTCCTAAATTAATCTAAAATGTAAACTATGTGATGTTAAAATTATGACAGGGTTTTTAAGAAACAAAATTAATCTAAATTTTACCTAAAATAAACATGAAAATAAGTTAGGGAAATGTTGAAAAAGAGCAACAAAGCAACACTTGCTCTGTCAAATATCAATTACTCTAAAACAGTGTGGTATTGAGGCTGGAATAAACAAATCAGTAGAACTGGATAAAAAATACACAGTAAGATACAAAAACATGTAGGAGTTAGTAAACTATTATGGTAACACTATATATTGTAAGGTAAAGTTTACATTAATCAAAAAACAGCATTGGGACATTTGTGTAATTATTTTTGGTGAATAGTTAGATCAATATTTTATGCACTGTAGCTTAATTTACTTCAGTGAATTAAACTTTATTCACAATTGTAATTGATGTATCATTGTCTTTTATATAGGTTATTTGTGGTGTTTCTGAAAAATTTATCCAGTGCTTGTTTCAATCAGTTTTCATAGCACATTTGAAAGCAGAGTTGAAGCTATGTAGGTGAACGATGCACTGTGAGCTGCTTCATTTCAGTGAATTAAACTTTATTTCGAGTTGAAAACAATGTATCATTGTCTTTTACGGAAGTTTTATAGTGATGCTTCAGAATCATTCATTCAGTGCTGGTTTTAAATGAGTTTTCACATACATGATCAAAATCAGAATTTTAGCAATGTAGATGAACAATGCACTGTAATCTGATTCATTTCACTGAATTTAAATTTGTTCTCAATTAGGATTGATGTAACATTGTCTTTTAAACAGGTTTTATACTGATGTTTCTGAACCATGCATGTAATGCTGGTTTTCAGTGTATTTTCATATACACCATTAAAAGCAGATTTTCACCAAAATAAAAATTTTGTAACTCATGAAACACATTTCAAACATGCTAAACATTAAAATAATATACTGTGCATTTTTTCTTTGAAAACCTAATGTGTATGGAATAAAAAATTTAAAAATACAAAAAAAAAAAAAAAAAGAAAAAGGAGGAAGTATATATAAATTAGGTTGATTTCTATTATCTGGAGATAGATTAAAACTTCACAATTTGATGTGTTTTTATTTGAGATGTGAAAAAACCAGTCCTAGGAAGTCCTGGTCAGAGAAAATTACAGAAAGAGACCTACATGTGCCATAGCCCTGATGTGGAAAAGCTGTTGTTGTTTTTAAGAAACTAAATATGATCAAGTAACTAAAAATAGTTGAAGTGAAGCAGAAGTCGTTAGATATGGGACTGTGCAGGTAATAGGGGACTAGGTCTTGCAGAGCCTTGTTAAGGTTTAATATTGCATTCTAAGTTCAGTGAAGAGCCTTAAAAGCTCTTTTTACAATTTTCACCAGTTTCACCAAAGAATTTAGCAGAAGATGGTGCATATCTTTAGTATTTATCCTTCTATTTGTACTTTTCAATAGTATTTTATTTTTAATTTATTTTATCTAAATCGATTATACATATTTTGGGGGTTGAACAGTGTTGATCAAATCAATATTACTAGCACATATATTGTTGCAAATTGTAATTATTCTTTATGCCCCTTGTCCAATCTCTCCCCTTCCCCCATTCCCTCCCCCTTCCTCCCTCAAATTACCCTAGATTTCTTCTCTCCTTTTGAAACAATAATGTTTACTCTGTTAATTGTTGCCTAGATGATCTGTCCAGTGCTGAGAGATGTGATCCGGTCCCCCATAGAGCAGATGTTTCTTCTGTCACTCTGAAATGGGCTTTGTGAAAAGAGACATCCTCTTCTTTTTCTCTGCTGGTGACTCTTCCTGTGTGAATGCACTCCAGCGGTTAGTGGACCACGTGTGTGGTGGTTGTGGTGTCTAGTCACTTTCGTGGCAGCCATGGTTACTGTGGTGGCTGTGGTGGGCCACCCACATGGAGGTGCTGTTTTTGGTATGTTCCTTGGCACTGGCGGTATGCCTGGTTGTGGGGTGTGTCTGGTCCCCTTCTCCATGCCTCTGGTCCCTGGGCAGGCCCCAAGGCACTGATGCGGTGTGTCTGATTGTAGGAGAGAGGTCCAGTCTCCTTCTGCATGCCTCGGGTACCCGGGTGGGCCCCAAGACACTGGTGTGGTGTGCCTGGCTGTGGGAAAGAGGTCTGGTCCTCTTCTCCATGCCTTGGGTCCCTGGGCAGGCCCTGAGGTGCAGGTGTGGTGTGCCTGGTTGTGGGAGGAGGGTCCGGTCCCCGGCTCCCTGCCTCAGGTCACTGGGCAGGCCCTGAGGCACTGGCTTGGTGTGCCTGGTTGTTGGAGAGAGGTCTGATCCCCTTCTCCATATCCCAGGTCCCCGGGTGGGCCCTGAGGCACTGGTGCAGTGTGCCTCGTTGTGGGAGAGAGGTCCAGTCCCCTTCTGCGTGCCTCCAGTCCTCGGGCTGGCCTTGAGGCGCTGGCACGGTTTGCCTGGAAGTGGGAGTGGGGTCCGGTCCCCAGAGCTAAGCCTCCGGTTCCCAGGCAGGTCCCAAGGTGCTGGTGGTGTGCCTGGGGCGTAATTAATTTTTTGTTCTTTGCTTCTAACATGGGGGGAACTTCCCGTATGAATCTGTACTTGAGCTGTGTGGTTGTTAAATTGCTGCTTTGCTGCTGTTTCCCTAGGGAAGGCTTTTTGTGCAGCTCAGGGTTTAATGGTTGACCTTATAGGTACTTCCAGCTCTCCAGAGACCCGGTGGATCTGTGTTCTGTAGAAACTCTGATCTGGGCCTGAGTTTTATCATCAAACTACACCCCATGCAATTCTGCATTCCTGACCAGTCTCCTCTGAGTGGTCCTGTGCTGATTGGGGGGCAGATCATCTGTCTTTACTGTGTACCAGTGTTCTCCTGGTGCTCCCATCTTGCCCACTGCCTGTGCTCCAAACACTTCCCATGGATGGGCCCTGCGATGGTCCCTTGCAATGACTCACCAGTCTCTGAATGGCTCCCCTTTTCCAGCTGTTCTGGCTCCTCCCTCCTTTGTGGGTCCACGGGAGCCCTATTAGTGGTCTTGCTGTCCTCGGGTTCACCAAGGCCCTCTTCTTGCCTGCCGCCTCCAAGCAACTCCATCTGAAGGGCACAGCTGCGGCTTCTGCCAGCTCCTGCTCCATGTGCTCAGCAGCTTGAGCCTTAAAGCAGCTGTGGCCCAAAACGCTCAGAGCAGCTTTTTCTTTCTCTCATTGTGGTTTCTCCCACCTTCATGAACTCCGTAGGTCTCTCCTCCTGTCCCCCTGAGTCCTAGTGGCTCCGGCTTGGCTAATGTTACATTTTTATAGTTGTAAATTGGTTGATTTGTGGGAGAGAATGGCGCTGTGGACCATCTATTCTGCTATCTTGACTGGAACTTCAATAGTATTTTAATAAGTAGCTACTGCTGTTTCATTTTTAATCAAATGCTTTTTCATAGCCTATGACTATTAATAGCTTGCCTAATGTTGAATCACTCTAGCATTCCCAGTATAAACTATTGAAATTGATTTGCTATTGTTTTACTTAGGTTTTTGTAGTTACATTTGTAAATGAGGTTTAGCTACAGTTTCTTCTGCGTGTGTCATCCATATTACCTTTAGGTGTGATTTGGCTTGCATTATCTTTTACAGTAAACTTGAATTCACTCATTCTCGATTTCTAACATTTGCAATATGTTGAATTTTTTTCAATAGCTTAAGACATAAAGTTTAAAAGAAAATCCATGGAGTTTGTTTTAAAAAATAGCTTACTGCATTGCAATCTATTGATTATAAACAAAAAAACTTAGTGTAAATAATTCAAGCAATAAGGAGATTAAGAGTAGAAACCATCCCAAAATGATGAGTCCAGATGGTAAAGCAGTAATTATAACAGTGAGTATTGGGGTTTGTAAAATTAATGATGTTATATCTATAACAATAATAAGAGAAAAGTGAGGGGAAGAAATAGAAATCATGTTTCTGTATATTGTTGGAATTAAGCTAGTAGAAGTATGATGTTGATTCTGATAAGTTAAGATATATATGGTAAACTCTAGAGCAGCCACCTAAAAATCCCTTCAAAAATATAGTGAAAACAAATCACTAAATATGTAAAAAGGCTACATGAGAAAATATTTACTTAATGGAAAAGGAAGAAATAAAGGAGAAATAGAGAAATAAAAAGTCACGAGACATATAGAAAACAAAAAATAAAATGATAGTCATCAATCCAATTATATCAATAATAACGTTGTGAATGAATAAAGCAATAATCAAAAGGCAGAGATTGTCAGAGTAGATGAAAATAAGATGCATCTACAAGTATTTTACAGGAAACACACTTTAGATTCAAAAATACAAATAGATTGAAAGTAAAAGAATAGGAAAAGACATATCATGCAATCAGAAATCACAAGAAAGAAGATTGGCTATCCTTTAGCCACTAAATATAAATATAGTTTTTAAAGATTAAAAATAGAGTTACTAAATAAAAATAATTTTATTAGAGATAAAGCAGGACATTTTATAATTAAAAAAGGGTCAATCCATGAGAAAGATCTAAAAATTATAAACATATGCACCCAAGTAAATGACAGAAAAACTGACAGAAATGAAAAGATAGGTAGGTAGTTCAACAATAATATTTGGAGAATTCAATATCCCACTTTCAATAAGAGGCAGAACAACTAGATCTAAGTTGAACAAGGAAATAGAAGACTTGAACAACAGTATAAATAAATAGACCTAACATATTTATAAAACACTTCACTCAACAACGAAAGAAGATCATTTTCAAGTGCCTTAGAACATATTCCAGAACAGACCATAAAACCTCACTGATATTGAAAGAATAGAAATAATTCAAAGTATGTTCTGCATCTACAATGAAATACATTTAGCAATGAATAGCATGAAAGAATGGATAAACTCACATATTTCTGCAAGTGAAACAACGCACTCCTAAATAGGGAATAAGCCAAAGAAATATAACAAATACAATCAGAAAATACTTTCATTAAGTATAAATAAAGGTACAAAACACCTAAACACATCTGACGCAGCTAAAACAGTGCTTATAAGAATTATTTTTTTTGGTTGTAAATGCCTTTGTTAAGAAAGAAGAAAGAAGAAAGATCTCAAATCAATAATCTAACTTTGTACCTTAAGACACTGGAAAAAGGAAAGCAAACTAAACCTAAAGAAGGCAGAAGGAAGGATATAATAAACATTATATGCAGATTAATAAAATAAGAAATAGAAAATGATAGAGTGTAAATGGGACCAAAAATTGGTTAAAAGTTGTTTAAAAGATCAACAAAATTGTCAAACCTTCACTAGAATGAGAAAATGAGAAGACTTGCATGACTACAATTAGAAATAAAAGAAGATTAATAAAAAAAGAAATGAGACATTACTACCAGCCTTACAGAAATAAAAAGGGTTATAAAGAAACAATATGGGGGGGGGGAGAGGAAGATATAACAACCACAACTTTTTTTTTGAAGTTCTTACAACAAGAAAATGGAGGGGACACACCTGGGTGGGAGGGGGGAGAGGGAGGAGGGAGGGAGGTTTCGGTGATGGGACACAATAAATAACTACATTGTATATTGACAAAATAAACAAAAACAAAAACAAAAAAAACCCTATTAGGTAGGCACTCATGTTACAGAGGATGGTACTGAAGACCAGGGAGAGTGTGTGACTTGCACTTGTAAGTGCGTGTTGCATTTGACATGCTTTCAAATATATCAATATGCTACCAATATGAAATTAAGCAGTCATATCTTTCTAAAAAAAAGAAAAAAGACACAATATGAAAAATTGTATGCCACCAAATTAGATAACTTAGATAAAATGGACAAATTCCAAGAAATGCATTGAATACTGATGCTGACTCAAGAAGAAACAGACAATCTGAATAGGCCTATGAAAAATAAAGAGATTGAAATTGTAAGAAAAAAAATAATGATAATAAACTATCTACAAAGAAAAGCCCAGGCCCAGATGGCTTGAATTGAATTCTACCAACCACTTAAAAAATGCATCAATTTTTCACAAACTCTTCTGAAATAAATAAAAGAGAAGGGAACACTTCCTAGCTCATTTTATGAGGCCACTTATACCAAAACCAGACAAAGACATCACAAGGAAAGTAACTACAGACAAAAATCTTATGAATATGAACTCAAAAATCCTCAACAAAATATTAGCCACATATAAAATCAAATCCAGCAATATGGAAAAAATTATACAACATGACCGACTGAGATTTATTCAAGGAATACAAGGTCAGTTCAACATCCCAAAATCAATAAATTTAATACATCATATCAATAGAATATAAAACAAACATCACATGATCACATCAAGAGACACTAAAATCATTTGGCAAAATCTAACATTTTTTTTTTTTTTTGTCTTTTTTCCATGTCCGGCAACGGATCGCAACCCTCAGTGTTGCCCCCGTACCGGACCGGGGACCGGCAACGGGATTGCAAGCCTCGGTGTTGCTCCCGTGCCTCGCTCAGCCAGTGAGCGGGAGCCAGTCTGTATGTGGGATCTGAACCCTCGGACGGGAGCGCCGCCGCGCTTCCCAAGTGGCGCACTATCCAGTGCGCCACCGGGCCGGCCCAAAATCTAACATTTTTTTATGATAAAAAACCTAATGAACTGGGAATAGAAGGTAAATTCCACATCCTGATAAAAATTTTCTATGAAAAACCCACAGCTAACATCATACTTAATGGCAAAAGACTGAATGCTTTTCCCCTAAGATCAGGAACAATACAAGGATATCCTCTGTTGAGACCTCAATTCAACAGTGCAGAGCAGCCCAGTCTCCCCTCTTGAGGGCACAAGCCCCCACTCATTAATCCAGTGACCTCACTCAGTGTCGCCCACTCCAGTAGTGGAGCTACAGAGTGCCCCAGTGCCTTCTTTGTGGATACAAGATCCAGCCTGGAGCTCTAGTGATGCCACTGAGTCACCTACTCTAGCTGAGGAGCTGCTGAGAACCTCATAGTTTTCCTCAATTCCTAGAGCCCTAATCTCAACTCCCAGAAATCCTGCCCATGGTCTCCCATTTAAGCTGAGGAGCTTCAGAGCACCCCAGTGCATCTATCAGGGTCATGGGATATTGGCCTGGGTACCAGCAAGCTCTCCCAGTGTCACTCAGTTTGGCCAAGGAGCAACAGGGCATCCCAGTGCTTCTCCCGGTAGCTTGAGATCTTACCCATGACCTTGATGACACAATCTGGTGTCACTAACTCAGCAAAGAACTACTGAGTGCCCCAGTGCCTAGGCCATAGAGGAACTCACAGGCAATTCTGACATTGAATGCAGTTGAAGTAATCACACAGAGACTACATTAGTGTGTCTAAATCTAAAACACACTACCCAACTGTCACTATAGAGTGCATCTACAGTAGGGAGTCTTTCCCCTCAAAATTCACTCCAGAGTATTAGAAGAAGTAACTGCTCCACCAGATGCACAGACATCAATGTAGGGATACTAGAAATATGAAACAAGAAAACATGACACCTCCAAAGAAATACAATAATTATCTAGTACCAGACTCCAAATAGCAGGAAATCTATGAAATATCTGAAAAGAAACTCCAAGGAACATTCTTTAGAAAATTCAATGAGATACAAGAAAATTCATACAGATGACATAAGAAAATGAGAAAAACAATTCAGTATTGAAGAGGAATTTGACAAAGAGATAGATATCTTAAAAAAGAACGAAGCAGAACTCTTGGAACTGAAAAATTCATTCAATGAAATTAAAAATACAACTGAAAAAGCTTAAGCAACAGTCTAGAGCAAGCAGAATAAAGAATTTCTTAACTTGAAAACAGGCTTTTTGAAATAACCCAGGCTGTGTGTGTGTGTGTGTGTGTGTGTGTGTGTGTGTGTGTGTAAGCATTAAAAAATAAAAAGAGAAAAAGTATGAGATCTATTGGACAACCTTAAGTGTGCAGACATCCAAATTATGGGTATTCCAGAAGGGGAGGAGAAAGAAAAAGGCACTGAACACCTATTCAACAAAATAATAGGTGGAAATTTCCAAAGTATTGGGAGAGATACGGGCTTCCAGATGCAAGAGACTCAAAGATCCATAAATATACTCAACCCATAAAGGTCTTCTCCCAGATACATTGTAGTCAAGCTGTCAAAGACAAGAGAAGGAGGCCATTGGAGTAAAATCTTGTGATCTGTGATTTATAATCATGGCAGAACACAAAGTAGTGATGCCATCAAGATGGCAGAATAGATGATTCTCAGCACTGCACCTTCCCTCAAGTAACCAATTTACAACTGTTAAAAAGAAAAGTCTGCTAACCTGGAACTGCTGGAGCTGGGGGAAGAGGAGGAGACCCAAAGAGTTCATAAAGGTGCAAGAGGCAATGGTGAGAGGGTGTAGGGATGGTGCCTTTTGTTCTGAGACAGCCTGGTACAGAGACAGCTGGGGAAAAAAAAAACTGCAGCAGCACTCAACATATAAACCTGCTTGGAGTCTTCAGGGGAGAGGAGGACTTCAGAGTGCACCATACCAGCCCACAGGCCAGAGAGATCACTGGCAGGATCCCCCCAGATCTGCATATGAGCAAACAGCCACAGCCAACTGGACAAAGGAGCAGCCGAGAGGCCATGGGAACTGGTTGGAGTGCAGGGGAAAAGCTGGCCCACTGGGGGAACATTGGGCACAGCAAGGGCAATTGGTCTTAGTGGAAACTGGTTAGGGCAATAGAACTGCAGGAGCACAATCTTCAGGAAAGTCTCTGTCCCAGGCTGGAAGTTCCACACAACCAAGACCCAGAAGTGATTACTGCTCTGCACAAAAAGCCTTCCCCAGAGAATGAGCATCAAATGGCAGTCTTCTCAAATGCCTCGGCATCAACATAAGGACACAAAGATTGAGAAAGAACAGAGGAATATGTCTCCATCAAATGAAACAAACAAAGCACTAACAATGGATGCAGAGGAATAGCAGATCTGTGACGTCTCTGACAGAATTTGGAATAACACTCTTAAGGATGTTTGGGAAGTCACAAGAAAATACAGATAGAAAATTAAATGATATCTGGAAAATAGTTCAGGAGCAGAATGAGAAAGTTGACAAAGGAACTGAATCAATTAAAAAATCAAATAGAAATTCTAGAAATAAAGAATACATTGACAAATTGAAAAACTCAATAGAAAGCTCCAACAGTAGACTAAATCAAAGTGGGGAAAGAATCAGTGAGCCTGAAGATAAAACACATGAAATTATCCAATCAGAGGAGCAAAAAGAAAAAAGAATAAGAAAAAATGAAACAGAAATACAGTTACTATGGGACTCCTGCAAGCTAAATAAACTCCTCATAATTGGCATACCCAAAGGAGAAGCAAAAGGAAGAGATGTAGAAAGCATATTCAAGGAAATAATGGCTGAAAAATTTCCAAGTATAAAGAAAGATGACAGCATCCATGTATAGGAAGCTCAGAAGTCACCAGTCAAATTCAATCCAAACCAGCACCTTGGGGCCTGCTCAGAGACTTGAGGCATGGAGAAGGAGACCAGACCCCCCTCCCACAACCAGGCACACTGGGCCAGCATCTTGGGTCCTGCCCGGTGACCCAAGGCATGGAACTGGGACTGGACCCTCCTCCCACTACCAGGCATGCTGCATCAGCTCCTCGGGGCCCACCCAGGGACCCGAAGCATGGATAAGGGGACCAGACTGCCCTCCCACAACTGGGCACACCATGCCAGCACCTTGGGGCCTGCCCAGGGACCCAAGGCACAGAGAAGGGGACCGGACCCTCCTCCCACAACCAGGCACATGGCGTCAGTACCTTGGGGCCCACCCAGGACCAGAGGCATGGAGAAGGGGACCAGACACACCCCACAACCAGGCACACCAGCAGCACCAAGGAGCATGCCAAAAACATCACCTCCATGTGGGTGATCCATCATAGCCACCACAATAAACATGGCTGCCATGAAAGTGGCTAGAGGCCACAACCACCATGCAGATGGTTCGCCAACCACTGGAGTGCATTCATGCAAGGAGAGTCACCAGCAGAGACAAAGAAAAGAAGAGGATGTCTCTCTCCACAAAGCCCATTCCAGAGTCACAGAAGAAGCATCTGCTCTATGATAATATTAGGGACCTGATCACACCACTCAGCATTGGACAGATCATCTAGGCAACAAATTAACAGAGTAACCATTATTGTGTCAGAAGGAGAGAAGATATCTAGGGTAATTTGAGGGGGGAGGAGGAGGAAATGGGGGAAGGGGAGAGAATGGACAAGGGCCATAAAGAAAAATTACAAATTGCAACAATATATATGCTATTAATATTGATTTGATCAACATATCTCAATGTTCAACCCCCAAAATATGTATAATTGATTTTGATTCAATAAATAAAATAAATTAAAAAACAAAAAACAGGGGCCGGCCCGGTGGCACACTCGGTAGAGTGTGGCGCTTGGGAGCGTGGCGGTGTTCCCGCTGAGGGTTTGGATCCCATATAGAGACCGGTCTGCTCACTGGTTGAGCGCGGTGCGGGCGTGACACCTAGGGTTGCGATCCCGTTACCGGTCATGACAAAAAAAGACAAAAAGGAAACAAACAAACAAACAACCCCCCCCCAAACAAACAAAAAAACCAAATTCAATCCAAAGAGGAACACCCCAAGGCACATTGTGATCAAACTATCAAAAACCAAGGATATCCATTGGGCAAGCTCTGCTACATCCACAGACTTCATGGATATGACCCCAAAAGCACGGGCAACCAAAGGAAAAATCAACAAATGGGATTATTTCAAACTAAAAAGCTTCTGCACAGCAAAAGAAACAATTGACAGAGCTAAAAGACAACCAACAGAGTGGGAGAAAATATTTGCAAAATATACATCTCACAAAGGATTAATATCCAGAATATACAAGGAACTGAAACAACTTTACAAGAAAAAAACAAGCAACCCAATTAAAAAATGGGCAAAAGAGCTAAATAGGCATTTCTCTAAGGAAGATATACGAATGGCCAACAGACATATGAAAAAATGCTCAACATCACTCAGCGTTCAGGAAATGCAAATCAAAACCACACCAAGATACCATCTCACCCCAGTTAAGATGGCTAAAATCCAAAAGACTCTGAACGATAAATGCTGGCGAGGTTGCAGAGAAAAAGGAACTCTCATACATTGTTGGTGGGACTGCAAAATGGTGCAGCCTCTATGGAAAATGGTATGGAGGTTCCTCAAACAATTGCAGATAGATCTACCATATGACCCAACTATCCCACTGCTGGGAATATACACAGAGGAATGGAAATCATCAAGTCGAAGGTGTACCTGTTCTCCAGTGTTCATCGCAGCACTCTTTACAATAGCCGAGAGTTGGAATCAGCCCAAATGTCCACCATTGATGAGTGGATATGGAAAATGTGGTATATCTACACAATGAAATACTACTCAGCTATAAAAAAGAATGAAATACTGCCATTTGCAATGACATGGATGGACCTAGAGAGAATTATATTAAGTGAAACAAGTCAGGCACAGAAAGAGAAATAAAAGGACTAATATCCAGAATATATAAGGAACTCAAACAACTTTACAAGGAAAAAACAAGCAACCCAATTAAAAAATGGGCAAAAGAGCTAAGTAGGCATTTCTCTAAAGAAGATATGCAAATGGCCAACAGTCATATGAAAAAATGCTCAACATCACTCAGCATCCGGGAAATGCAAATCAAAACCACACTGAGATACCATCTCACCCCAGTTAGGATGGCTAAAATCCAAAAGACGCTGAACGATAAATGCTGGCGTGGTTGCGGAGAAAAAGGAACTCTCTTACATTGTTGGTGGGAATGCATAATGGTGCAACCCCTATGGAAAATGGTTTGGAGGTTCCTTAAACAGCTGAAGATAGATCTACCATACGATCCAGCTATCCCACTGCTGGGAATATATCCAAAGGAATGGAAATCATCAAGTCGAAGGTACACTTGTTTCCCAATGTTCATTGCAGCACTCTTCACAATAGCCAAGAGCTGGAATCAGCCCAAATGTCCATCATCGGATGAGTGGATACGGAAAATGTGGTATATCTACACAATGGAATACTACTCAGCTATAAAAACGAATGAAATACTGCCATTTGCAACAACATGGATGGACCTTGAGAGAATTATATTAAGTGAAACAAGTCAGGCAGAGAAAGAGAAATACCACATGTCCTCACTTATTGGTGGGAACTAAAAATAAATAAATAAATCCACACACACACACACACACACACACACACACAAACCCCGGGGGTGGGGGAGGAAGACATAGCAATTGCAATTCCTTGAAATTAATATGACAAGCATACAGAAAGGACATTGTTGAGAGGGACGGGGGAGAGGGAGGAGGGAGGGAGGTTTTGGTAATGGGCCACAATAATCAACCACATTGTATATCAACAAAATAAAATAAAATAAAATATTTAAAAAAACCCCAAACAAACAAACAAACAAAAAACACAACAACCAAGGATAAAGGAAGAATACTGAAAGCAGCAAGAGAAAAGAAATGCATAACATTCAGCGGAGTCCCAATACATCTCCAAACAGAGTTCTCAGTAAAATCCCAACAGGCCAGAAGAAAATGGGATGACATATGCAGAGTGCTGAAGGAAAAAAGTCTGTTGGCCCAGAATACTGTATCTGGCAAAACTAAACCTCAAATATGAAGAAGAAATAATGTCTTTCCTAGACAAACAAGAACTAAGGGAATTCACCAACACTGACCTGCCTTACAAAAAATGCTAAAGGGAATTCTTCAATCTGAAAGAAGATGACCCTAAGGAGCAGCAAGAAAACATCTGAAGGTACATAACTCATTAATAAAGTAAGTTCACAACAACCTGAGAATACTCCAGGGTTGTAAGGGTGGTGAATAAACTGCTCACATCCTTAGTATGAAGATTAAAGAACAAACCTAACAAGACAGCAACAAATATGACAACTGTATAAGAGACAGGCAATATTAAAAGATTTAACTTGAAATAACAAAATGTCAAAAAGTGGGGGGATTTGACATCAAAGTGTAGAGTTGGCTTTGGTTCTTTCTCTTTTCTTAGATATCAAAGTTAAGGTCTTATTAAGCTAAAACAATTTGTTATAACTATAACATGTTTTTTGTAAGCCACATGGTAATCATAACACAAAATCTTAGAAGAGACATACTAAAAATAAATAGTGGGGAGCAAAATGTACATCTAGAGAAAACCACTCAACCACAAAAGACATAAGACCAGAAAAAGAAAAAAGAATCCACAAAACAACCAGAAAAAAAAAAAAAAAGCAAAATGGCAGGAATGATTCCCTATGTATCAACAACCCTAAATGTAAGCAGATTATATGCCCTAAGTAAAATACATAGTGTGGCTCAATGGATTATAAAAGAAAAACCAACGATATACTTGTCTACAAGAAGTACACGTAACTGGTAAAGACACATGCCAGCTGAAAGTGAAGGGATGGAAAAAGACATTTCATGCAAATGGAAGCCAAAAAAGAGCAGGACTAGCTATACATATGTCATATAAAATAGACTTCAAGCCAAGGAAAGCAAAAAAAGGTAAAGGATGTCATTATATAATTACAAAGGGATCAATTCAACAAGAGGATATAACAATTCTGAATACATATGTACCCAACTATTGGACCTAATGGGAGAGATTGACTTGAACACAGTTATAGTTGGGACCTTTAATACCCCACTTTCAGCAAAGGACAGATCATCCAGACAGAAAAATAACCAGGAAACATCAGAATTACTCTCTACTATAGGCCAACTTGACCTAATGAATATTTATAGAACATTTCATTCTACAGCTGCAGAGTAGATATTCTTCTCAGCAGCACATGGAACATTCTCTAGAAGAGACCATATGTTAGGTACAAAATGACTCAACAAATTTAAAAAATTGAAATCATAGCAATTACCTTACCTGACCACAATGGAATAAAAATGGAAATCAACCACAAAAGGGACACTAGAAACTGTACAAACACAAAGAAATTAAACAACATGCTCCTAAACAATGGATGGGTCAAAGAAGAAATCAAAAAAGAAACTAAAACATTCCTGGAGACTGAATGAAAATAGAAGCACAACATACCAGAACCTATGGGATATAGTGAAAGCAGGTCTCAGAGAGAAGTTTATAGCAATAAATGCCTACATCAAAAAAGAAGAAAGATTCCAAACATACATCCTATTGTTACACCTCAAGGAGCTGGAATAACAAGAACAATGAAAAGGAGAGAAATAACAGATCAGAGCAGAAATACATTTTTTAAAAGATTTAAAAAACATACAAAAGGTTGATGAAATAAAGAGTTGGTTTTTCAACAAGATAAATAAAATCAACAAACTTTGAGCTTGACTAATAAAGGAAAAAAGAGAGAAGACTCAAACCAATAAAATGAGAAATGAAAAGTGGACATTACAACTAATATCACAGAAATACAAAAGATGATAAGAGACTACTATGAACAACTATATGCAAACAAACTGGAAAACATAGAAGAAATGGATAAATTCCTGGACATATAGAACTTACCAAAGTTGAATCACAAAGAAGTAGAAAACCTAAACAGACCAATAATGAGTAATGAGATTGACACAGTAATAAAAAGTCTCCCCAAAAAGAAGACCCCAGGACCAGATGGCTTTACTGCCGAATTCTACCAAACATTTAAGGAACTAATATCAATTCTTCTCAAAGTTTTCCAAAAAATTGATGAGAATACTTCCAAACTTATTCTGCGAGACCAACATTAACATTATTCCAAAACTGGAAAAAGAGAAAGCAAAAAAAGAACAGTACAGACCAATATCACTAAGGAACTCATATGTGAAGATCCTCAATAAAATACTAGCAAACAAGATCCAATAACACATTATGAAAACCATTCCCTATGAATGCAAGGATGTTCCAGGAACATCCCAGGAATGCAAGGTTCAACATATGGAAATCAATAAACACAATCCATCACATCAATAGAATGAAGGTAAAAAAAAACACCCCGATATGATCATTTCAATGAATGCAGAAAAAAGCATTTGATAAAATCCAACACCCTTTCATGATAAAAATACTCAACAAACTATATATAGAAGGAATGTACCTTAACACAATAAAGGCCATATATGACAAACCCACAGCTAATATCACACTAAATGCACAAAAATTGGAGGCTTTTCCTTTATGATCAGGAACAAGACAAAGATGTGCACTTTCCCCACTCTTATTCAACATAGTGCTGGAAGTCCCAGCCATTGAAATAAGCCAAGAAAAAGCAATAAAGGGTATCCAAATCAGAAGAAGGAAGTCAAGCTATTCCTATTTTCAGATGACATGCTCATATACGTATAAAACCCTAAAGACTTCACCAAAAGATCATTAGAAATGATAAGTGAATTCAGAATAGTGGCAGGACACAAAATCAACACACAAAAAAATCAATAACCTTCCTATAAACCAATAATGAAATTGCTGAAGAAAACAAGAAAATGATCCCATTCATAATAGCTACTAAAAAAATTAAATACCTAGGAGTAAATTTAACCAAGGAGGTGAAAGACCTCTACAATGAAACTGTGAAACATTGGTGAAAAAAACTGAAGAGGACACAATGGAAAGATATCCCATATTCATGTGTTGAAAGAATGAATATAATCGGAATGTCCACATTACCCAAAGCAATCTACACATTCAAAGCAATCCCTATCAAAAGACCAATGACATTCTTCACAGAAATAGAAAAAACATTCTTAATATTTTGTATGGAACCACAAAAGACCCCTTATAGCTAAAGCAATCTTGAATGAAAAGAACAAAATTCGAGGCATCACACTACCTGACTCTGAAATATATTATAAAGCTATAGTAACCAAAATAGCATGGTACTGGCATAAAAACAGAGAAATAGACCAATGGAACAAAATAGAGAGCCCAGTAACAAATCCACCCACTTACAGCCAAGTGATTTTTGACGCAGATTCGAAGAATACACAGTGGAGAAAGGACAGCACCTTCAATAAATGGTGCTGCGAAGACCGGATAGCCACATACAGAAGACTGAAGCTAGAATCCTCTCTCTCACCATACACGAAAATCTACTCGAAATAGATTAAAGATCTAAATTTAAGACCCCAAACTGTGAAATTACTTGAAGAAAACATAGGCAAAGCACTACCCAAAATGGGAGTGGGCATTGCTTTTTTGAATGAGACCACAAAGGCACTAGCAACTGAAGCAAATGCAGAAATGTGACCACATCAAACTGAAAAGCTTCTGCACAGCAAGGGACACTTCGACAGAGTGAAGAGACAACCTACAGAATGGGAGAAAGTGTTTGCAAACTCCACATCAGACAAGGGGCTAATATCCAGAATATATAAGGAACTTAAATGACTCAACAGCAAGAAAACAAATAACCCAATTATAAAATGGGCAAAAGACCTGAACAGACATTTTTCAAAAGGAGACATACAAATGGCCAACAGGCACATAAAAAAATGCTCAAAATCACTAATCATCAGGGAAATGCAAATTAAGACCACAATGAGATATCATCTCACTCCAGTTAGAATAGCTATTATCAGAAAGACAAAAAATAACAAACACTGGCTACGATGTGGAGAAAAGAGAACCCTCCTACATTGCTGGAGGGAAAGTAAGTTGGTACAGCTGTTGTGGAAAACAGAATGGAGGTTCCTCAGATAACTAAAAGTAGATCTACCTTATGACCCAGTACTACTACTGGGTATATACCCAAAGGAAATGAAATCAATATATCAAAAAAACACCTGCACTCACATCTTCATCACAACATGATTTGCAATAACCAAGAGATTGAATTAACCTAAATGCCCATCAGTGGATGAATGGATAACAAAACTGTGATATACATGCACAATGGAATATTATGCAGCTATGAAAGAGATGGTATCCTATTGTTTGCAGCACATGGATGGAACTGAAGACCATCATATTAAGTGAAGTAAGTCAGGCACAGGAAGACAAATACCTCATGGTCTCACACATATGTGGATCATACACACACACATATATCCACATTCTTTATATATGTGGATATATGTGTGTGTATATATGAGTCATTCTCATAGAAATAGAGAGTGGAATAATGGTTGCCAGAAACCAGTGGGTGTGGGGGAAGAAGGAAAGTGGTGGATTAATGGGTACAAAACTATGCTATCTACCCTAAGTGAATCATTGGGCCATATATGTGTGTCTTGAAAGAATGCACAGTACCCCACAAAAATAAATATCAATAAAATTGAAAAAAAGTCAACAACAACAACAAAAGTTTATATGATAGGGTAGTGAAGATCAGTTTGAAATCTACATAAAATGGAAATAATTATTTGGAACATCACATTAAAAAGTCCTTGAAAACAGAAGGAAAAAAATGAAAGGTAGAAATGATCAAGGTAGAAATGATAGGGAATCACATTTCTGTACCAGCAGTTCTCCCCACTTCTCTCCCCGTGTGCTAATATAGCCTGATGGTCTCAGTCATTACACCTGTTCTCTGTCTGGTCCATTCCTTTTCTCAACCCTCCATTGTCTTTATTAAAAGGAACCATGGGGGTGAAAACCTCAGCCAGCTGCTTCTTGTCTTATGCCCCGGGGCAGTTCCTGGTAGAGCTCAGTTGCTCTTCCCCCTGTCCCAGTGACTGTTTTTGTCCCCAGTCCCTGCTGTTTCTCACTTGCTGGTTTTCCAGGACCCTGTTGGGAAGGATCATTCACTTTCTTTACTGCAGTGCCACCCTTTGTGCTCAAATCCATTGGCTCTTTGGCACCTTATAGCTTGTACCTCAGTTCAGTTCCACAGCTCCAAGTCATGCAGAAATTCCTCAGAGTTCTTGACCTATAATGTCACCTGTTCCTCTTTTCCAGAATTGTCTTTATATTTTTAAATTACTTTTTATATTTGTTTAATCATTTGGAAATGAGATCTTTGCAAAGGAGGGAAATAAATAGCACCTATATATTTTCCCACTACATTTGTTTCATTAAAAAACCCCCTTGACATTGGATGTTCTTCACAAGAATGGCATCAAAGGAAGAAGACACAATGAAAAATTATGCCATATTTTACTTCTTAAAAATGAAATACTTCCCTCATCAAAACACCATAATACAACAAAATACAAACAAACAAAAAAGGCAATTACTTGCCATGTATGTAATAAACAAAGGCTTGCTATGTTTAATATAGAAACAGCTTTTTGTAAACTGAGAAATTTTTCTTTTTGTAAAAGAAAGTTAATAACTTCCATAGGAAAATAGCAACAGACATGAACATGCAATTCATAAAAGAAAAAACTCAACGTTAATAAATGTATGAAAAAAATATAGCTTCACTTCTTATGGACATATGGGACCACTAGACAGTTTTATACAGTAATGTAAGAAAATAAATGGGAACAACTTTCTAGAGGGCAATTAACATCCATTTCATAAAGTCTTAAGAGGGATATCCCTTTGAGCAATCCCAATTTCAGAGATTTATCTTAAAATTATAATCAGACCAAAAAAAGGTATTCACGAATAAGATGATTATCACAGCCTTTTTAAAGATACTGAAAAAGAAAATAGAAAAGACTTAAACACACATCATTAGAGATGTAGTAAAAAAAAGGGCACAATCCATACAATTAAAGGTGCACAATGTAGCCATTATAAACAGGTATGTATTCCATATATGTGTGTATTTATGATTATTGTTAAATTAAAAATGTAATTTATTCTTACCTGGTAAAGTAGAAAATTACTAATTATGCTTAGGTAATACTAGTAGGTCTAACCCTTGCTGTCACTGTGAGGATGAAACGAGGAAATGCACGTGAAGTGCTTAGCTCTGGCCAGGCATCCTCCACGCTGCAAGAGGCTTTCTAAATTACAAATCTATCACGTATCCCTATGGTGGTGAACTTCCCATTTCCTCCAGAACAGCCCAGATTTGTGGCCAGGTGTTCAAGACCCCAGGATGCCTCATCCCCGGTGGACTCCCTGCTCCCCTGACCTTCATACTCTATTCCAGCACTGCCTTGTGGCTTGTGTTTTTTGAGAAGGCACAAAATGCTTTGCCTCTATCCTTCCCATCAGCTGCTCCTTTTCACCGAACGCACTTTCTCCCCTCTGCTCTTCCACTGTCGGCCTCTCGAGACCCAGCATAGCTCCCGCTCAAGCATCTCCTCCAGCCCCAGTGGTCGCCACTCCAGCTTCTGCACCATATCTTAGTCTTTACATTCTGTTAGTATTGACTCATCTCACATTTTGTCTAAATGTCTGTTTTCTCATGACACTCTGTGAGTCTCGAGAGCAGGAACAACATCATTTTCATTACTGTGTCATCAGGACTTCACACAGTGCCAGGCACAGAGTAGGGATCAATACATGAGGGTTGAACTGAACTGGATAGAATATTAGGCAGTCCATGTCATTGATAACAATGAATAGGGAGGAGTCACCAGCCCAACATCCTAAATGAATGAGACAGCACAGACAAAAATGCAGTTGTTTGGAAAACCAGCCAGTGTGCCAGGGAAGTATGGAGCCCATTCTGCAAATTCAATCCGTGACATCATTAATTTGAACTAGCGGCAGAATAAATGAATATAGATGTGGGAACTGTGAGTAACCTGGAATATTAAACTAATTTGGAGCTTCAGATTTGGGGTAGAGTGACTCTTCACCACAATTCTCAGAGATCCGCTGTAGGTGGTATAGTGGAAGGAGGTTTTGAATCAGAAGTCTGGGTACAAACTTGGTTGAACACATAGAAGCATTTTTTGAACAAACTGGTACCTTTTATTTGGTCAATATGTTAAGTGCTGTGTGTGTGTGTGTGTGTGTGTATATAGATATATATTTAAATTTACTTTGCAACAGACCTATTTGTTTCTGTTATCCCATTTTATAGATGAGGAGACTGAGACTTAGAAGGTTAATGAGTTTCTCAAATTTTCTCATCCAGTAACTGGTGAAGTTGGGATTTGACCACCTCCATTCTGCCTCCAAATCCACACAATGACTACTTATCCACACATTAAATGAGAGTAATATTGCCTAACTCACCCGGGTTTGTAAAGAACAGGCTGAGAGGCTGTATAAGGAAGCACTTCTCCAACCTTAAAGCCCTTTTGTAAATTGGAGGGCTGTTATGGGGAAGGCTAAGAGAGTCCTATTTGTAAACATTCCCCAAACTTCTGATATTTCCCACCCCCTTCCAGTAGAAAACCCTGCTCTCAGGACTAAGAAGAACATGGTTCCCAGTCCCACCTCTATGCTGGGGACTGCTGTGCCCCCCACTGAGGCAGGAGCAGCCTCAGCCCACCTTGTGACTACAGGGAGTGACCCAGGACGTTGAGGAGGTGATTCATTTGAGTCAGGTCTCATGGTGCAAGTGCATGGCAGACAGAAGATGAGGGAAGGTATTGTCATGGGCTTCCCATGCAGAGGGATATGGATTGTGCAGGTCAGGAACTAGGGAATAAGAGAGAGAGAGAAAGATGAGCCAGACTGTCACCTGGAAGACTTAAGTACTATGCCAGTGAAGGAGCCTGGGGAGGAACAGAACTCCTCATCACAGAAGGGATTCTAACAGGCTGCATGACCCAGTGGCCGAGTGATCATTTCACAGCTGATTCAGGCTTTTAGTAGAACCTGGTGTCCTTTGGCATCGAGTGAAAGCTACAGTAACCCTTGGAATATGCTCTATGTGCAGCTTCCCACACCTGTTACTTGTTACTCGTATGGTTCTTCTGTGTTTCTCCACCATGAATGAGCTCTCTTATTTCTTACAGTGCTTAAGAGTGGCTTTGAGCTAACAGATCCGCCCAAGGTCAGAGTAACGTGATAGCAGAGATGAGTTCATGACCAGGAGTTCCAGACAGTGTGTGTGCTTTTTGTTAGCCTTCCCCTGGGAGGAAGGAGGACGTGGAAACTTGAGGCCAGTGAAAGGGAGGCTAAGAAAACTGAGAAAAACAAAGAATTGAAAAAGAAAGGGAAACTGCTGGGCTCAATCCCTGAGTCCACTCCAAGATGCCCTAAATGACCTGAAGATAAAAAAAAAAAGAGCTCCATGGTGACTCCCTGCTGTGACCCCAACCCTGAGCACACTTTGCCACCACCTCTGTTTCTGCCACGGAAACAAAGGTCTTCCACCTCCTTAGATCCCATCAGAAACTACTTCCTTCCACAGCCTGGTTTCTGGAACTCAGAGCCCTCTGGGAATCTGCACGACAGGACAAAGGTTAGGGGCAGGTGGCAAGACTGGGGAGAGCCAGAGGACCCCTGGAGGAATTGTTACCTTTGCTTTCTAGCCCATAGGCAAGTGTTCGCCACACTTTAGTGTGTGTCAGAATTACCTGTGATGCTTCAAAAGAAAAAGCCTATTTTATGACCCCCTCCCTTGAAGTACTTGTTCTCTTCTGAGAATGAGGTTTTTTCAAGCATGCACCTGGGGATTTGGATCCTACACTTTAGGAATCAGTGCTCTGAGTATGTAAGAGTCAATGGTTTCTGAACACTTGTGTGGTCAGATGGCCTTAAAAACACCAACTCCTCTATTGTGTTGCTCGGCTGGGAGGAGAGAGAATGTGGGGCAATGTGGAACAGGGCTTCAAACTTGCAGTCAAAAAACTTGGCTTTGTATCTCCTCTGTTGCTCCTTACTTGTGTGGCCTTAAATAGGGCACAAAACTCTGGAATCTCTTCTCACCCATGTAGCCATTCTTGCAGTTTGTGAGAATCACATGCAACAGGGCAGGTGACAGTACTCTGAAACCTGTAGAATGCTTATAAGATTGGAGGGATTGTTATATTACCTTTACACACTAAGAGGTTAGATTATATAAGAGCTCCCAAAGTATGTGAGTATGTTTGTGTGAGAGATAAAATGGAGAAGAGAGAAGATAAGAAAGAGGGAAAGCATGATCCTGAGACATCCAGATCTTACCTGCTGCTCTCAGTGGTCTCAGGGTCACTGGTTCTGCTGCCTCTACCTTCCTCCAATAGAGGATGAAAATTCAGTCAGGACATAAAGGACCCTAACACATTGTCTGGTGAAAAGGACTTGGTGACTTGTCCTATGGGCTAAGGGTGGGAAGCAGGGAGAATCTGAGAACTGATGGTTGGATCCCAGATTCATGAAGAAAGGCCCTACACTGGGATCATATCAGGCCTGTTGATCAGTTTTGGAGAAGCCTTGGGGAGGCAATCCCAAGACAGCTTCTTGAGATGAGCATGGATGATTGCACCAATGTTAGTATCTAGAGGCAAGGGTCTTGGGAAATGAATGTTGTTTACAAGGAGTCAACCAACCCCTCATTGTGCAGCAATCCAAACACATGCCCTGGGAGGAAGAATAAGTCAGAAATAAAGCAGACTTCACACATACTGCAGCCTCTCAGTCATCAGAGATCTGGAAAATCTGAAGTACTGAACTTCAATTAGGATGATTATGGATTTTTAGTGACCCCAAGAACTAAGTAAAAGAAATTGAAAAAAAAATCATATTTGGATGAAATAATGTCACCTTAGACCTCAAAGTATTTTACTTAATATTTTATCAATATCCAGCACAAACCCAAACATAAGCAGACAAACATGAAAATAAGATTCCAAATAAAAGAACCAACACATGGAAGACATACAGGGGCTCCAGACAATATAATTGTCAGACACAGACTGAAAAACAGTGATGCTTATGCTGGTTTAGAAAATAAAATGAAACCTGAATATTTTGTCAGGAACTTTTACAAACTGAACCATCGTGAGAAATCAGCAATCAGAGGAAACACACACTGTTAGTACTCCAGAAGGCACCTTCCCTTCCCTTCTAGTCACCGTTCCTGCAAGAGTAATCTCTACCCTGTCTCCCAATAGCATAAATTAGTTTCAATGATCTTTGTACTTTATTTAAATGGAAGCATACAGTTTACACTCTTTGGTATCTGCTTCTCTCACTCAATGTTATATATATGAGATTCATCCAGATTGTTGTATGTGGGTGTAGATTATTCATGCTCATTGCTGGATAGTGTTCTAGTAAGTAAATATACCATTAAAAATGCATTGTATCATTGATGGGCATTAGTAGTTTTCAGTTTTGGGCTGTTATTAATAGTATACCACATATCTCTTGGGAATATATACCTAGGAGTGGAATTTCTAAATCTTAGGGCAGGCCTATGTGTTTAGTAGATAGTTTTAGTAGATAATGCTAAACAGTTTTCCAAAGTACATGTACTCTTGCCAGAGGTGTATGTGTCCAGGAATTTATTCACTTCTTCTAGGTTTTTCAATTTGTTAGCATATAGTTGTTCATAGTAGCCTCTTATGATCCTTTGTTTTCTGTAGTATCCATTGTAATGTCTCCTTTTTCATTTCTGATTTTATTTATTTGAGTGTCCTCTCTTTTTTCTTCTTTAGCCTAACTAAAGTTTTATTGATTTTGTTTATCTTGTCGAAAAACCAACTCTTTGTTTATTGATCTTTCGTATTATTTTTTAAAATCTCTAATTCATTTATTTCTGCTCTGATCTTTGTTGTTTCTCTTATTCTACTAATTTCAAATTTGTTTTGTTTTTGTTTTTCTAGTTCTTTGAGGTACAATGTTAGGTTGTTTATTTGAAGTCTTTCTACTTTTTTGACGTAGGCATTTATTGCTATAAAATTCTCTCTTAAAACTGCTTCTGCTGTATCCCATAGGTTCTGGTATGTTGTGTTTTCATTTTCATTTGTCTCCAGGAATTTTAAAATTTTCTTTTAAATTTCCTCTTTGACCCATTCTGTGTTTAGCAGCATGTTTAATTTCCATGTATTGAAGTCTTTCTACTTTTTTGACGTAGGCATTTATTGCTATAAAATTCTCTCTTAAAACTGCTTCTGCTGTATCCCATAGGTTCTGGTATGTTGTGTTTTCATTTTCATTTGTCTCCAGGAATTTTAAAATTTTCTTTTAAATTTCCTCTTTGACCCATTCTGTGTTTAGCAGCATGTTTAATTTCCATGTATTTGTAGTTTCCAATGTCCTTTCTGTTATTGATTTCTGGTTTTAGTCCATTTGGTTGAACAAGATAGTAGGCATAATTTCAGTTTTTTAAAATTTGTTAAGATTCGTTTGTGACCTAACATATAGTGTATTCTAGAGAATGTTCCATGTGGTGCTGAGAAAAATGAGTATTCTGCAGCTGTTGGATGAAATGTTTTATAAATATCCATTAAGTCTAATTGGTCTAGAGTGGAAATTTAGTCTGATTTTTTTTTAGTTAATTTTCTGTCTAAATATCTGTCCATTGCTGGAGGAGGGGGTATTAAAGGCCCCAATTTTTATTGTCTTGGAGTCTTTTTCTGCCATTAGGTCTAGTAGTATTTGCTTTATATATCTGCATGCTCTGGAGTTGGGTGCATATATATTTAGAATTGTTATATCTTCTTGTTGAATTGATCCCTTCATCATGATATCATGACCTTCCTTATCTTTTTTTTTTTTTTTACTTTCTTTGTCTTGAAATCTATTTTACCTGATGTAAGTATAGCTACTCCATCTCTTTTTTGATTTCCATTTGCATGAAACATCTTTTTCCATCCCTTCACTTTCAGTCAGTGTGTATCTTCACAAGTGAAGTGTTTCTTGTAGGAAGCACATTGTTGGTTCTTGTTTTATAAACCATTCAGCCACTGTCTTTTCACTGGGGAATTTATCCCTTTATAGTTAGAGTTATTATTGATATATAGGGACTTGTTAATGCCATTTTTTTTCCTTTTTGTCTTTTTTCGTGACCGGCAATGGGATCGCAACCCTCGGTGTCGCGCCCGCACCGCGCTCAGCCAGTGAGCGGACCGGTCTCTATATGGGATCCGAACCCTCGGCGGGAGCACCGCTGCGCTCCCAAGCGCCGCACTCTACCGAGTGCACCACCGGGCCGGCCCGTTAATGCCATTTTGTTACTTTCTTCCTGGTTGTTTTGTAGATCCTTTTTTCCAGCTTACTGTCTTCCTTTGTGGTTGAGTGGTTTTCTCTAGTAGTATATTTTGATTACTTATTATTTATTTTTAGTATGTCTAATAAGTTTTTGTGTTATGGTTACCATAAGGCTTACAAAAAGCATATTATTATTATAATAGCTTTTATAAAAAACTAAACACTTATTATCCCAAGTTGCATAAAAACACACAGCTCTTACAAAAATGACTTTTGATAGAAAAATGTTTGTTTGAATACATAGTGATATTTGGAGGAACACCACACTATTGTTGTAACTCCAGCTAAAGCTTCAAAGAAACTATATTTCTCACAATGAAAATATCCAATATTTACCACACTCATCTTTGGAAAGCTGTTCATAGTATTTTCTGAACAAACCAAAGCATTTATTCCATTTTTAGAAACCAAAGCATTTATTCCATTTTTAGAAAACTAAATTATAGTTAATTTTACATATATATGGGGTACAGAGTTAAATATCAATATGTGTGTGCAATATGTGATGCTCAAATCAGGATAATTAGTATATTCAACATTACACAATTTAATCATTTTTGTGGTCTTTTACTAATTTATCTCTTACCCTTACTTTCCTCCCCCTTTTCCACCTCCAGTAATCTCAGTTCTGTTCACTCCTTTTGCAAGTTAAATGTATTATTGTGATTGTTGTATCATTTATTTATTTATCTATCTATCTATTTATTTATTTTTAAGCTCCTACTTTTGAGTGAGGATATCAATATTTCAGAGATAATATATCAGTATTTCTCTTTCTGTGTCTGGTTTATTTCACTTAACATCATATTCTCTAAGTTCATCCATGTTGCTGTGAATGCCAGTATTTCATTATTGTTTATGGCAGAGTAATAGTATATTGTGTAAATATGCCACATTTTTCTTATCTAGTCATCTGATGATGGACATTGTCTTAGTCTGTTTGTGTTGCTATAACAGAAATACCTGAGACTGGGTAATTTATAAAGAACAGAGGTTTATTTGGCTTATGATTCTGGGACAGCTGCATCTGGCATGGGCCTTAGTTTGCTTTTACTCATGGCAGAAAGTCTCAGGCAGCCAGCAGGTACAAGCAGATCACATGGTGAGAGGAAGAGTGTGTGTGAGAGAGAGAGAAAGAGAGAGAGGGAGAGAGAGAGAGTGGGAGAGAGAGAGAGAGAGAGAGAGAGAGAGAGAGAGAGAGAGAGAGAGAGAGAGA
>NW_007733917.1:70698-102452 GCF_000696425.1 Galeopterus variegatus
GAATATACAAGCAACACAAACAACTTGACCCGAAAAAAACAAGCAACCCCCTTAAAAAATGGGCAAAAGAGCTAAGTAGGTTTTTCTCTAAGGAAGATATACGAATGGCCAACAGACATATGAAAAAATGCTCAACATCACTCAGCGTTCAGGAAATGCAAATCAAAACCACACCAAGATACCATCTCACCCCAGTTAAGATGGCTAAAATCCAAAAGACTCTGAACGATAAATGCTGGCGAGGTTGCAGAGAAAAAGGAACTCTCATACATTGTTGGTGGGACTGCAAAATGGTGCAGCCTCTATGGAAAATGGTATGGAGGTTCCTCAAACAATTGCAGATAGATCTACCATATGACCCAACTATCCCACTGCTGGGAATATACACAGAGGAATGGAAATCATCAAGTCGAAGGTGTACCTGTTCTCCAGTGTTCATCGCAGCACTCTTTACAATAGCCGAGAGTTGGAATCAGCCCAAATGTCCACCATTGATGAGTGGATATGGAAAATGTGGTATATCTACACAATGAAATACTACTCAGCTATAAAAAAGAATGAAATACTGCCATTTGCAATGACATGGATGGACCTAGAGAGAATTATATTAAGTGAAACAAGTCAGGCACAGAAAGAGAAATATCACATGTTCTCATTTATTGGTGGGAGCTAAAAATAAATAAACACACACACGCACGCACACACACACACACACACACAAACCCCGGGGGTGGGGGAGGAAGACATAGCAATTGCAATTCCTTGAAATTAATATGACAAGCATACAGAAAGGACATTGTTGAGAGGGACGGGGGAGAGGGAGGAGGGAGGGAGGTTTTGGTAATGGGCCACAATAATCAACCACATTGTATATCAACAAAATAAAATAAAATAAAATATTTAAAAAAACCCCAAACAAA
This sequence comes from Galeopterus variegatus, assembly GCF_000696425.1. NCBI lineage: Eukaryota > Metazoa > Chordata > Mammalia > Dermoptera > Cynocephalidae > Galeopterus > Galeopterus variegatus. The sequence continues at coordinate 71,619 of NW_007733917.1, forward strand.
CAAACAAACAAAAAACACAACAACCAAGGATAAAGGAAGAATACTGAAAGCAGCAAGAGAAAAGAAATGCATAACATTCAGCGGAGTCCCAATACATCTCCAAACAGAGTTCTCAGTAAAATCCCAACAGGCCAGAAGAAAATGGGATGACATATGCAGAGTGCTGAAGGAAAAAAGTCTGTTGGCCCAGAATACTGTATCTGGCAAAACTAAACCTCAAATATGAAGAAGAAATAATGTCTTTCCTAGACAAACAAGAACTAAGGGAATTCACCAACACTGACCTGCCTTACAAAAAATGCTAAAGGGAATTCTTCAATCTGAAAGAAGATGACCCTAAGGAGCAGCAAGAAAACATCTGAAGGTACATAACTCATTAATAAAGTAAGTTCACAACAACCTGAGAATACTCCAGGGTTGTAAGGGTGGTGAATAAACTGCTCACATCCTTAGTATGAAGATTAAAGAACAAACCTAACAAGACAGCAACAAATATGACAACTGTATAAGAGACAGGCAATATTAAAAGATTTAACTTGAAATAACAAAATGTCAAAAAGTGGGGGGATTTGACATCAAAGTGTAGAGTTGGCTTTGGTTCTTTCTCTTTTCTTAGATATCAAAGTTAAGGTCTTATTAAGCTAAAACAATTTGTTATAACTATAACATGTTTTTTGTAAGCCACATGGTAATCATAACACAAAATCTTAGAAGAGACATACTAAAAATAAATAGTGGGGAGCAAAATGTACATCTAGAGAAAACCACTCAACCACAAAAGACATAAGACCAGAAAAAGAAAAAAGAATCCACAAAACAACCAGAAAAAAAAAAAAAAAGCAAAATGGCAGGAATGATTCCCTATGTATCAACAACCCTAAATGTAAGCAGATTATATGCCCTAAGTAAAATACATAGTGTGGCTCAATGGATTATAAAAGAAAAACCAACGATATACTTGTCTACAAGAAGTACACGTAACTGGTAAAGACACATGCCAGCTGAAAGTGAAGGGATGGAAAAAGACATTTCATGCAAATGGAAGCCAAAAAAGAGCAGGACTAGCTATACATATGTCATATAAAATAGACTTCAAGCCAAGGAAAGCAAAAAAAGGTAAAGGATGTCATTATATAATTACAAAGGGATCAATTCAACAAGAGGATATAACAATTCTGAATACATATGTACCCAACTATTGGACCTAATGGGAGAGATTGACTTGAACACAGTTATAGTTGGGACCTTTAATACCCCACTTTCAGCAAAGGACAGATCATCCAGACAGAAAAATAACCAGGAAACATCAGAATTACTCTCTACTATAGGCCAACTTGACCTAATGAATATTTATAGAACATTTCATTCTACAGCTGCAGAGTAGATATTCTTCTCAGCAGCACATGGAACATTCTCTAGAAGAGACCATATGTTAGGTACAAAATGACTCAACAAATTTAAAAAATTGAAATCATAGCAATTACCTTACCTGACCACAATGGAATAAAAATGGAAATCAACCACAAAAGGGACACTAGAAACTGTACAAACACAAAGAAATTAAACAACATGCTCCTAAACAATGGATGGGTCAAAGAAGAAATCAAAAAAGAAACTAAAACATTCCTGGAGACTGAATGAAAATAGAAGCACAACATACCAGAACCTATGGGATATAGTGAAAGCAGGTCTCAGAGAGAAGTTTATAGCAATAAATGCCTACATCAAAAAAGAAGAAAGATTCCAAACATACATCCTATTGTTACACCTCAAGGAGCTGGAATAACAAGAACAATGAAAAGGAGAGAAATAACAGATCAGAGCAGAAATACATTTTTTAAAAGATTTAAAAAACATACAAAAGGTTGATGAAATAAAGAGTTGGTTTTTCAACAAGATAAATAAAATCAACAAACTTTGAGCTTGACTAATAAAGGAAAAAAGAGAGAAGACTCAAACCAATAAAATGAGAAATGAAAAGTGGACATTACAACTAATATCACAGAAATACAAAAGATGATAAGAGACTACTATGAACAACTATATGCAAACAAACTGGAAAACATAGAAGAAATGGATAAATTCCTGGACATATAGAACTTACCAAAGTTGAATCACAAAGAAGTAGAAAACCTAAACAGACCAATAATGAGTAATGAGATTGACACAGTAATAAAAAGTCTCCCCAAAAAGAAGACCCCAGGACCAGATGGCTTTACTGCCGAATTCTACCAAACATTTAAGGAACTAATATCAATTCTTCTCAAAGTTTTCCAAAAAATTGATGAGAATACTTCCAAACTTATTCTGCGAGACCAACATTAACATTATTCCAAAACTGGAAAAAGAGAAAGCAAAAAAAGAACAGTACAGACCAATATCACTAAGGAACTCATATGTGAAGATCCTCAATAAAATACTAGCAAACAAGATCCAATAACACATTATGAAAACCATTCCCTATGAATGCAAGGATGTTCCAGGAACATCCCAGGAATGCAAGGTTCAACATATGGAAATCAATAAACACAATCCATCACATCAATAGAATGAAGGTAAAAAAAAACACCCCGATATGATCATTTCAATGAATGCAGAAAAAAGCATTTGATAAAATCCAACACCCTTTCATGATAAAAATACTCAACAAACTATATATAGAAGGAATGTACCTTAACACAATAAAGGCCATATATGACAAACCCACAGCTAATATCACACTAAATGCACAAAAATTGGAGGCTTTTCCTTTATGATCAGGAACAAGACAAAGATGTGCACTTTCCCCACTCTTATTCAACATAGTGCTGGAAGTCCCAGCCATTGAAATAAGCCAAGAAAAAGCAATAAAGGGTATCCAAATCAGAAGAAGGAAGTCAAGCTATTCCTATTTTCAGATGACATGCTCATATACGTATAAAACCCTAAAGACTTCACCAAAAGATCATTAGAAATGATAAGTGAATTCAGAATAGTGGCAGGACACAAAATCAACACACAAAAAAATCAATAACCTTCCTATAAACCAATAATGAAATTGCTGAAGAAAACAAGAAAATGATCCCATTCATAATAGCTACTAAAAAAATTAAATACCTAGGAGTAAATTTAACCAAGGAGGTGAAAGACCTCTACAATGAAACTGTGAAACATTGGTGAAAAAAACTGAAGAGGACACAATGGAAAGATATCCCATATTCATGTGTTGAAAGAATGAATATAATCGGAATGTCCACATTACCCAAAGCAATCTACACATTCAAAGCAATCCCTATCAAAAGACCAATGACATTCTTCACAGAAATAGAAAAAACATTCTTAATATTTTGTATGGAACCACAAAAGACCCCTTATAGCTAAAGCAATCTTGAATGAAAAGAACAAAATTCGAGGCATCACACTACCTGACTCTGAAATATATTATAAAGCTATAGTAACCAAAATAGCATGGTACTGGCATAAAAACAGAGAAATAGACCAATGGAACAAAATAGAGAGCCCAGTAACAAATCCACCCACTTACAGCCAAGTGATTTTTGACGCAGATTCGAAGAATACACAGTGGAGAAAGGACAGCACCTTCAATAAATGGTGCTGCGAAGACCGGATAGCCACATACAGAAGACTGAAGCTAGAATCCTCTCTCTCACCATACACGAAAATCTACTCGAAATAGATTAAAGATCTAAATTTAAGACCCCAAACTGTGAAATTACTTGAAGAAAACATAGGCAAAGCACTACCCAAAATGGGAGTGGGCATTGCTTTTTTGAATGAGACCACAAAGGCACTAGCAACTGAAGCAAATGCAGAAATGTGACCACATCAAACTGAAAAGCTTCTGCACAGCAAGGGACACTTCGACAGAGTGAAGAGACAACCTACAGAATGGGAGAAAGTGTTTGCAAACTCCACATCAGACAAGGGGCTAATATCCAGAATATATAAGGAACTTAAATGACTCAACAGCAAGAAAACAAATAACCCAATTATAAAATGGGCAAAAGACCTGAACAGACATTTTTCAAAAGGAGACATACAAATGGCCAACAGGCACATAAAAAAATGCTCAAAATCACTAATCATCAGGGAAATGCAAATTAAGACCACAATGAGATATCATCTCACTCCAGTTAGAATAGCTATTATCAGAAAGACAAAAAATAACAAACACTGGCTACGATGTGGAGAAAAGAGAACCCTCCTACATTGCTGGAGGGAAAGTAAGTTGGTACAGCTGTTGTGGAAAACAGAATGGAGGTTCCTCAGATAACTAAAAGTAGATCTACCTTATGACCCAGTACTACTACTGGGTATATACCCAAAGGAAATGAAATCAATATATCAAAAAAACACCTGCACTCACATCTTCATCACAACATGATTTGCAATAACCAAGAGATTGAATTAACCTAAATGCCCATCAGTGGATGAATGGATAACAAAACTGTGATATACATGCACAATGGAATATTATGCAGCTATGAAAGAGATGGTATCCTATTGTTTGCAGCACATGGATGGAACTGAAGACCATCATATTAAGTGAAGTAAGTCAGGCACAGGAAGACAAATACCTCATGGTCTCACACATATGTGGATCATACACACACACATATATCCACATTCTTTATATATGTGGATATATGTGTGTGTATATATGAGTCATTCTCATAGAAATAGAGAGTGGAATAATGGTTGCCAGAAACCAGTGGGTGTGGGGGAAGAAGGAAAGTGGTGGATTAATGGGTACAAAACTATGCTATCTACCCTAAGTGAATCATTGGGCCATATATGTGTGTCTTGAAAGAATGCACAGTACCCCACAAAAATAAATATCAATAAAATTGAAAAAAAGTCAACAACAACAACAAAAGTTTATATGATAGGGTAGTGAAGATCAGTTTGAAATCTACATAAAATGGAAATAATTATTTGGAACATCACATTAAAAAGTCCTTGAAAACAGAAGGAAAAAAATGAAAGGTAGAAATGATCAAGGTAGAAATGATAGGGAATCACATTTCTGTACCAGCAGTTCTCCCCACTTCTCTCCCCGTGTGCTAATATAGCCTGATGGTCTCAGTCATTACACCTGTTCTCTGTCTGGTCCATTCCTTTTCTCAACCCTCCATTGTCTTTATTAAAAGGAACCATGGGGGTGAAAACCTCAGCCAGCTGCTTCTTGTCTTATGCCCCGGGGCAGTTCCTGGTAGAGCTCAGTTGCTCTTCCCCCTGTCCCAGTGACTGTTTTTGTCCCCAGTCCCTGCTGTTTCTCACTTGCTGGTTTTCCAGGACCCTGTTGGGAAGGATCATTCACTTTCTTTACTGCAGTGCCACCCTTTGTGCTCAAATCCATTGGCTCTTTGGCACCTTATAGCTTGTACCTCAGTTCAGTTCCACAGCTCCAAGTCATGCAGAAATTCCTCAGAGTTCTTGACCTATAATGTCACCTGTTCCTCTTTTCCAGAATTGTCTTTATATTTTTAAATTACTTTTTATATTTGTTTAATCATTTGGAAATGAGATCTTTGCAAAGGAGGGAAATAAATAGCACCTATATATTTTCCCACTACATTTGTTTCATTAAAAAACCCCCTTGACATTGGATGTTCTTCACAAGAATGGCATCAAAGGAAGAAGACACAATGAAAAATTATGCCATATTTTACTTCTTAAAAATGAAATACTTCCCTCATCAAAACACCATAATACAACAAAATACAAACAAACAAAAAAGGCAATTACTTGCCATGTATGTAATAAACAAAGGCTTGCTATGTTTAATATAGAAACAGCTTTTTGTAAACTGAGAAATTTTTCTTTTTGTAAAAGAAAGTTAATAACTTCCATAGGAAAATAGCAACAGACATGAACATGCAATTCATAAAAGAAAAAACTCAACGTTAATAAATGTATGAAAAAAATATAGCTTCACTTCTTATGGACATATGGGACCACTAGACAGTTTTATACAGTAATGTAAGAAAATAAATGGGAACAACTTTCTAGAGGGCAATTAACATCCATTTCATAAAGTCTTAAGAGGGATATCCCTTTGAGCAATCCCAATTTCAGAGATTTATCTTAAAATTATAATCAGACCAAAAAAAGGTATTCACGAATAAGATGATTATCACAGCCTTTTTAAAGATACTGAAAAAGAAAATAGAAAAGACTTAAACACACATCATTAGAGATGTAGTAAAAAAAAGGGCACAATCCATACAATTAAAGGTGCACAATGTAGCCATTATAAACAGGTATGTATTCCATATATGTGTGTATTTATGATTATTGTTAAATTAAAAATGTAATTTATTCTTACCTGGTAAAGTAGAAAATTACTAATTATGCTTAGGTAATACTAGTAGGTCTAACCCTTGCTGTCACTGTGAGGATGAAACGAGGAAATGCACGTGAAGTGCTTAGCTCTGGCCAGGCATCCTCCACGCTGCAAGAGGCTTTCTAAATTACAAATCTATCACGTATCCCTATGGTGGTGAACTTCCCATTTCCTCCAGAACAGCCCAGATTTGTGGCCAGGTGTTCAAGACCCCAGGATGCCTCATCCCCGGTGGACTCCCTGCTCCCCTGACCTTCATACTCTATTCCAGCACTGCCTTGTGGCTTGTGTTTTTTGAGAAGGCACAAAATGCTTTGCCTCTATCCTTCCCATCAGCTGCTCCTTTTCACCGAACGCACTTTCTCCCCTCTGCTCTTCCACTGTCGGCCTCTCGAGACCCAGCATAGCTCCCGCTCAAGCATCTCCTCCAGCCCCAGTGGTCGCCACTCCAGCTTCTGCACCATATCTTAGTCTTTACATTCTGTTAGTATTGACTCATCTCACATTTTGTCTAAATGTCTGTTTTCTCATGACACTCTGTGAGTCTCGAGAGCAGGAACAACATCATTTTCATTACTGTGTCATCAGGACTTCACACAGTGCCAGGCACAGAGTAGGGATCAATACATGAGGGTTGAACTGAACTGGATAGAATATTAGGCAGTCCATGTCATTGATAACAATGAATAGGGAGGAGTCACCAGCCCAACATCCTAAATGAATGAGACAGCACAGACAAAAATGCAGTTGTTTGGAAAACCAGCCAGTGTGCCAGGGAAGTATGGAGCCCATTCTGCAAATTCAATCCGTGACATCATTAATTTGAACTAGCGGCAGAATAAATGAATATAGATGTGGGAACTGTGAGTAACCTGGAATATTAAACTAATTTGGAGCTTCAGATTTGGGGTAGAGTGACTCTTCACCACAATTCTCAGAGATCCGCTGTAGGTGGTATAGTGGAAGGAGGTTTTGAATCAGAAGTCTGGGTACAAACTTGGTTGAACACATAGAAGCATTTTTTGAACAAACTGGTACCTTTTATTTGGTCAATATGTTAAGTGCTGTGTGTGTGTGTGTGTGTGTGTATATAGATATATATTTAAATTTACTTTGCAACAGACCTATTTGTTTCTGTTATCCCATTTTATAGATGAGGAGACTGAGACTTAGAAGGTTAATGAGTTTCTCAAATTTTCTCATCCAGTAACTGGTGAAGTTGGGATTTGACCACCTCCATTCTGCCTCCAAATCCACACAATGACTACTTATCCACACATTAAATGAGAGTAATATTGCCTAACTCACCCGGGTTTGTAAAGAACAGGCTGAGAGGCTGTATAAGGAAGCACTTCTCCAACCTTAAAGCCCTTTTGTAAATTGGAGGGCTGTTATGGGGAAGGCTAAGAGAGTCCTATTTGTAAACATTCCCCAAACTTCTGATATTTCCCACCCCCTTCCAGTAGAAAACCCTGCTCTCAGGACTAAGAAGAACATGGTTCCCAGTCCCACCTCTATGCTGGGGACTGCTGTGCCCCCCACTGAGGCAGGAGCAGCCTCAGCCCACCTTGTGACTACAGGGAGTGACCCAGGACGTTGAGGAGGTGATTCATTTGAGTCAGGTCTCATGGTGCAAGTGCATGGCAGACAGAAGATGAGGGAAGGTATTGTCATGGGCTTCCCATGCAGAGGGATATGGATTGTGCAGGTCAGGAACTAGGGAATAAGAGAGAGAGAGAAAGATGAGCCAGACTGTCACCTGGAAGACTTAAGTACTATGCCAGTGAAGGAGCCTGGGGAGGAACAGAACTCCTCATCACAGAAGGGATTCTAACAGGCTGCATGACCCAGTGGCCGAGTGATCATTTCACAGCTGATTCAGGCTTTTAGTAGAACCTGGTGTCCTTTGGCATCGAGTGAAAGCTACAGTAACCCTTGGAATATGCTCTATGTGCAGCTTCCCACACCTGTTACTTGTTACTCGTATGGTTCTTCTGTGTTTCTCCACCATGAATGAGCTCTCTTATTTCTTACAGTGCTTAAGAGTGGCTTTGAGCTAACAGATCCGCCCAAGGTCAGAGTAACGTGATAGCAGAGATGAGTTCATGACCAGGAGTTCCAGACAGTGTGTGTGCTTTTTGTTAGCCTTCCCCTGGGAGGAAGGAGGACGTGGAAACTTGAGGCCAGTGAAAGGGAGGCTAAGAAAACTGAGAAAAACAAAGAATTGAAAAAGAAAGGGAAACTGCTGGGCTCAATCCCTGAGTCCACTCCAAGATGCCCTAAATGACCTGAAGATAAAAAAAAAAAGAGCTCCATGGTGACTCCCTGCTGTGACCCCAACCCTGAGCACACTTTGCCACCACCTCTGTTTCTGCCACGGAAACAAAGGTCTTCCACCTCCTTAGATCCCATCAGAAACTACTTCCTTCCACAGCCTGGTTTCTGGAACTCAGAGCCCTCTGGGAATCTGCACGACAGGACAAAGGTTAGGGGCAGGTGGCAAGACTGGGGAGAGCCAGAGGACCCCTGGAGGAATTGTTACCTTTGCTTTCTAGCCCATAGGCAAGTGTTCGCCACACTTTAGTGTGTGTCAGAATTACCTGTGATGCTTCAAAAGAAAAAGCCTATTTTATGACCCCCTCCCTTGAAGTACTTGTTCTCTTCTGAGAATGAGGTTTTTTCAAGCATGCACCTGGGGATTTGGATCCTACACTTTAGGAATCAGTGCTCTGAGTATGTAAGAGTCAATGGTTTCTGAACACTTGTGTGGTCAGATGGCCTTAAAAACACCAACTCCTCTATTGTGTTGCTCGGCTGGGAGGAGAGAGAATGTGGGGCAATGTGGAACAGGGCTTCAAACTTGCAGTCAAAAAACTTGGCTTTGTATCTCCTCTGTTGCTCCTTACTTGTGTGGCCTTAAATAGGGCACAAAACTCTGGAATCTCTTCTCACCCATGTAGCCATTCTTGCAGTTTGTGAGAATCACATGCAACAGGGCAGGTGACAGTACTCTGAAACCTGTAGAATGCTTATAAGATTGGAGGGATTGTTATATTACCTTTACACACTAAGAGGTTAGATTATATAAGAGCTCCCAAAGTATGTGAGTATGTTTGTGTGAGAGATAAAATGGAGAAGAGAGAAGATAAGAAAGAGGGAAAGCATGATCCTGAGACATCCAGATCTTACCTGCTGCTCTCAGTGGTCTCAGGGTCACTGGTTCTGCTGCCTCTACCTTCCTCCAATAGAGGATGAAAATTCAGTCAGGACATAAAGGACCCTAACACATTGTCTGGTGAAAAGGACTTGGTGACTTGTCCTATGGGCTAAGGGTGGGAAGCAGGGAGAATCTGAGAACTGATGGTTGGATCCCAGATTCATGAAGAAAGGCCCTACACTGGGATCATATCAGGCCTGTTGATCAGTTTTGGAGAAGCCTTGGGGAGGCAATCCCAAGACAGCTTCTTGAGATGAGCATGGATGATTGCACCAATGTTAGTATCTAGAGGCAAGGGTCTTGGGAAATGAATGTTGTTTACAAGGAGTCAACCAACCCCTCATTGTGCAGCAATCCAAACACATGCCCTGGGAGGAAGAATAAGTCAGAAATAAAGCAGACTTCACACATACTGCAGCCTCTCAGTCATCAGAGATCTGGAAAATCTGAAGTACTGAACTTCAATTAGGATGATTATGGATTTTTAGTGACCCCAAGAACTAAGTAAAAGAAATTGAAAAAAAAATCATATTTGGATGAAATAATGTCACCTTAGACCTCAAAGTATTTTACTTAATATTTTATCAATATCCAGCACAAACCCAAACATAAGCAGACAAACATGAAAATAAGATTCCAAATAAAAGAACCAACACATGGAAGACATACAGGGGCTCCAGACAATATAATTGTCAGACACAGACTGAAAAACAGTGATGCTTATGCTGGTTTAGAAAATAAAATGAAACCTGAATATTTTGTCAGGAACTTTTACAAACTGAACCATCGTGAGAAATCAGCAATCAGAGGAAACACACACTGTTAGTACTCCAGAAGGCACCTTCCCTTCCCTTCTAGTCACCGTTCCTGCAAGAGTAATCTCTACCCTGTCTCCCAATAGCATAAATTAGTTTCAATGATCTTTGTACTTTATTTAAATGGAAGCATACAGTTTACACTCTTTGGTATCTGCTTCTCTCACTCAATGTTATATATATGAGATTCATCCAGATTGTTGTATGTGGGTGTAGATTATTCATGCTCATTGCTGGATAGTGTTCTAGTAAGTAAATATACCATTAAAAATGCATTGTATCATTGATGGGCATTAGTAGTTTTCAGTTTTGGGCTGTTATTAATAGTATACCACATATCTCTTGGGAATATATACCTAGGAGTGGAATTTCTAAATCTTAGGGCAGGCCTATGTGTTTAGTAGATAGTTTTAGTAGATAATGCTAAACAGTTTTCCAAAGTACATGTACTCTTGCCAGAGGTGTATGTGTCCAGGAATTTATTCACTTCTTCTAGGTTTTTCAATTTGTTAGCATATAGTTGTTCATAGTAGCCTCTTATGATCCTTTGTTTTCTGTAGTATCCATTGTAATGTCTCCTTTTTCATTTCTGATTTTATTTATTTGAGTGTCCTCTCTTTTTTCTTCTTTAGCCTAACTAAAGTTTTATTGATTTTGTTTATCTTGTCGAAAAACCAACTCTTTGTTTATTGATCTTTCGTATTATTTTTTAAAATCTCTAATTCATTTATTTCTGCTCTGATCTTTGTTGTTTCTCTTATTCTACTAATTTCAAATTTGTTTTGTTTTTGTTTTTCTAGTTCTTTGAGGTACAATGTTAGGTTGTTTATTTGAAGTCTTTCTACTTTTTTGACGTAGGCATTTATTGCTATAAAATTCTCTCTTAAAACTGCTTCTGCTGTATCCCATAGGTTCTGGTATGTTGTGTTTTCATTTTCATTTGTCTCCAGGAATTTTAAAATTTTCTTTTAAATTTCCTCTTTGACCCATTCTGTGTTTAGCAGCATGTTTAATTTCCATGTATTTGTAGTTTCCAATGTCCTTTCTGTTATTGATTTCTGGTTTTAGTCCATTTGGTTGAACAAGATAGTAGGCATAATTTCAGTTTTTTAAAATTTGTTAAGATTCGTTTGTGACCTAACATATAGTGTATTCTAGAGAATGTTCCATGTGGTGCTGAGAAAAATGAGTATTCTGCAGCTGTTGGATGAAATGTTTTATAAATATCCATTAAGTCTAATTGGTCTAGAGTGGAAATTTAGTCTGATTTTTTTTTAGTTAATTTTCTGTCTAAATATCTGTCCATTGCTGGAGGAGGGGGTATTAAAGGCCCCAATTTTTATTGTCTTGGAGTCTTTTTCTGCCATTAGGTCTAGTAGTATTTGCTTTATATATCTGCATGCTCTGGAGTTGGGTGCATATATATTTAGAATTGTTATATCTTCTTGTTGAATTGATCCCTTCATCATGATATCATGACCTTCCTTATCTTTTTTTTTTTTTTTACTTTCTTTGTCTTGAAATCTATTTTACCTGATGTAAGTATAGCTACTCCATCTCTTTTTTGATTTCCATTTGCATGAAACATCTTTTTCCATCCCTTCACTTTCAGTCAGTGTGTATCTTCACAAGTGAAGTGTTTCTTGTAGGAAGCACATTGTTGGTTCTTGTTTTATAAACCATTCAGCCACTGTCTTTTCACTGGGGAATTTATCCCTTTATAGTTAGAGTTATTATTGATATATAGGGACTTGTTAATGCCATTTTTTTTCCTTTTTGTCTTTTTTCGTGACCGGCAATGGGATCGCAACCCTCGGTGTCGCGCCCGCACCGCGCTCAGCCAGTGAGCGGACCGGTCTCTATATGGGATCCGAACCCTCGGCGGGAGCACCGCTGCGCTCCCAAGCGCCGCACTCTACCGAGTGCACCACCGGGCCGGCCCGTTAATGCCATTTTGTTACTTTCTTCCTGGTTGTTTTGTAGATCCTTTTTTCCAGCTTACTGTCTTCCTTTGTGGTTGAGTGGTTTTCTCTAGTAGTATATTTTGATTACTTATTATTTATTTTTAGTATGTCTAATAAGTTTTTGTGTTATGGTTACCATAAGGCTTACAAAAAGCATATTATTATTATAATAGCTTTTATAAAAAACTAAACACTTATTATCCCAAGTTGCATAAAAACACACAGCTCTTACAAAAATGACTTTTGATAGAAAAATGTTTGTTTGAATACATAGTGATATTTGGAGGAACACCACACTATTGTTGTAACTCCAGCTAAAGCTTCAAAGAAACTATATTTCTCACAATGAAAATATCCAATATTTACCACACTCATCTTTGGAAAGCTGTTCATAGTATTTTCTGAACAAACCAAAGCATTTATTCCATTTTTAGAAACCAAAGCATTTATTCCATTTTTAGAAAACTAAATTATAGTTAATTTTACATATATATGGGGTACAGAGTTAAATATCAATATGTGTGTGCAATATGTGATGCTCAAATCAGGATAATTAGTATATTCAACATTACACAATTTAATCATTTTTGTGGTCTTTTACTAATTTATCTCTTACCCTTACTTTCCTCCCCCTTTTCCACCTCCAGTAATCTCAGTTCTGTTCACTCCTTTTGCAAGTTAAATGTATTATTGTGATTGTTGTATCATTTATTTATTTATCTATCTATCTATTTATTTATTTTTAAGCTCCTACTTTTGAGTGAGGATATCAATATTTCAGAGATAATATATCAGTATTTCTCTTTCTGTGTCTGGTTTATTTCACTTAACATCATATTCTCTAAGTTCATCCATGTTGCTGTGAATGCCAGTATTTCATTATTGTTTATGGCAGAGTAATAGTATATTGTGTAAATATGCCACATTTTTCTTATCTAGTCATCTGATGATGGACATTGTCTTAGTCTGTTTGTGTTGCTATAACAGAAATACCTGAGACTGGGTAATTTATAAAGAACAGAGGTTTATTTGGCTTATGATTCTGGGACAGCTGCATCTGGCATGGGCCTTAGTTTGCTTTTACTCATGGCAGAAAGTCTCAGGCAGCCAGCAGGTACAAGCAGATCACATGGTGAGAGGAAGAGTGTGTGTGAGAGAGAGAGAAAGAGAGAGAGGGAGAGAGAGAGAGTGGGAGAGAGAGAGAGAGAGAGAGAGAGAGAGAGAGAGAGAGAGAGAGAGAGAGAGAGAGAGAGAGAGAGAAGAGAAGAGAGAGAGAGGAGGTGCCAGGGTCTTTTAAACAACCAGCTCTCACAGGAACTAATAGAGTGAGAACTCACTCACTACCCCTCCTCCCCCAGGGAGAGCATTAATCCATTCATGAGGGATCTGCCCCCATGACTCAAACAGCTTCCAACACTGCCATATTGGGGATCAGATTTCCACATGAGTTTTGGTGGGGACAACACATCCAAACTCTATCAGACATTTAGGTTGTTTCCAACTCTTAGCAATTGTAAATAGAGCTGCAGTAAACATGGGAGTACAGGTATCCCTCTGACATGATGATTTCCATTCCTTTGTGTATATACCCAGTAGTGAGATTGTTGGATCATATAGTAGTTCTATTTGTAGTTGTTTGAGGAACCTCCATATGATTTTCCATAATGGCCGTACCAATTTACAGTTCCACCAACAGTGTAGAGGGGTTCCCCTTTTCTGCATCCTTGCCAACATTTGTTATTCTCTGTCTTTTTTAGTAATGGACACTCTAACTGGGGTGAGATGATATCTCACTGTGGCTTTGATTTACATTTCTCTGATGCTTAGTGATGTTGAGCATTTTTTCATGTGTCTGTTGGCCATTTATATGTCTTCTGTTGAGAAATACATATTCAGCTCCTTTGCTGAATTTTTAATTGGGTTTTTTGTTTGTTTTTACTGTTAAGTTGTTTGAGTCTCTTGTATATTCTGGATATTGATCCTTTGTTAGATGCATAGTTTGCACATATTTTCTCCCACTCTCTAGGTTGTCTTTTTGCTCTATTAACTGTTTTTTTGGCTGTGCAGAAACTTTTTAGTTTGATAAAATCTCATTTGTTTATTTTTTCCTTTGCTGCCTGTGCTTTTAGGTTTATATTTATAAAGTCTTTGCCTAGTCCTACTTCCTGGAGTCTTTTCCCTATGTTTTCTTTTAGGAGTTTTATAGTTTAAGATTATATATTTAAGTATTTAATCCATTTTGAGTTGACTTTGGTATATGGCAAGAGGTACAGGTCTAGTTTCATTCCTTTATATATGGATGTCCAGTTTTCCCAGTGCCATGTAATGAAGAGGCAGGATTTTCCCCATTGTATGTTTTTGGTGCTTTTGTTGAAGCTCATTTGGCTGTAATTATGTGGGTTGTTTTACGGGTTCTCTATTCTACTCCACTGGTCCAAGTGTCTGTTTTTATGCCAGTGCCATGCTGTTTTGGTTACTATAGTTTTGTAGTATAATTTGAAGTCAGGTAGTGTTATGTGGCTTTATTTTGTTTTTTTTTGCTCAGGATTGCTTGGCTGTTTGGGGTCTTTTGTTGCTCCATATGAATATTAGTATTGTTTTTTCTATTTCTGTGAAGAATGTCATTGCTATTTTGTTTTCATTTTTTAATTGAAATATAATTTATTATACATATTTGCAGAGTACAAAGTTGACTATCAATAGTTGTGTACAATGTGTGATGGTCACATCAGGAGAGTTAACTTATTCATCATTACAATACAAAATCATTCTTTGTGTCCATTAACCAATTTCTCATTAACTCTCCTCCCTCTACCCCTCTCCTCCCTCTTTCTACCTCTAGTAACCACAGTTCTATTCTCTCCTTCTAAAAGTTCAATGTATTATTGTGATTGCTCTTTCTCTCTCTCGATCTATCTATCATTTATTTGTTTATTTAAGAATTCAGTTCCCACTTATGAGTGAGGATATGTGTTATTTCTTTTTCGGTACCTGGGTTGTTTCACTTATGATAATTTTCTCCAGGCTCATTCATGTTGCTGTGAATGGCAGAATATCATTTTTTTAAATGGCTGAGTACTGTGTATATATATATATATACACACACACAGACACACCCCCCCACACACACACACCACATTTTCCTTATCCAGTTATCACACAATCCAGCTGTCCCACTACTGGGTATATATCCAAAGGAATGGAAATCATCATGTCGAAGGCATACATGCATTCCCATGTTTATTGAAGCTGTATTTACAATACCCAGGCTATAGAACCAATCTAAGTGTCCATCAATGAATGACTGGATAAGGAAAATGTTATTGGTATTTTGATGGGGATTGTGTTGAACCTGTAGATCAGTGTGGGTAGTATGGACGTTTTCACAATGTTAATTCTTCTAATCCAAGAGCATGGAATGTCTTTCTATCTTTTCGTGTCCTCTTTAATTTCTTTTGATTGTGATTTGTAGTTCTCATTGTAGAGATCTTTCACCTCTTTGGTTAAATTTATTCCTAGGCTTTTTTTTTTTTGATGACTGTTGTAAATGGGGTAGCTTTCTTCATTACTTTTACTGCTAGTTTGATATTTGAGCATGTAGTGGATTGAATTACATTCCCCCAAAACTCAGTGAAGCTTGAATTGTGTCCCACAAGTTTTATGTATTAGAAACTTAGCCCCCACTGTGACTGGTAAGAGGGTGGTAAATCATATTATGGTAATTGAAAGGTGGAGGCTTTAAGAGCTGGTTGGATTGTGGGACCATGCAGTAGTGAATGGATTAAAAATGCTTGTCAGGGGCATGGTTCTGAGGGCCTTAAAAGAAGAGGAGAGTCTGTTTCTCTCTCTCTGCTTCCATCATCTTGTAGTGTGAGACTCCTGGGTCACTGTCACCACCATCAGATAGACTTTGGACTTTCTAGGCTCAGAAACTGCAAGCAATACATTTTTTTCTTTATAAATCACCCAATTTCAAGTTTTTTGTTATAAGCAACAGAAATGGAATAATACAGAGCATGAAAATGCTACTGATTTTGTGTGCTGATTTTGTATCCTGCAAATTTACTGAACTTTTTTTTTTCTTTAATCAACTCTTAGGGCCTTTATGTCTTTTCCTATATAGTTTCATGTCATCTGCAAACAGGGACAGGTTGGCTTCATCTTTTCCAGTCTGGATGCCCTTTATTTCTTTTTCTTTTCTGATTGCTCTGGCGATACTTCCAGTAGTATGTTAAATAGGAGTGGTGAGAGTGGGCATCCTTGTCTTGTTCCCTTTCATATCATCCATTCAGGATGATATTGGTGTGGGTTTTTCTTTTTCTTTTTTTTGTCTGTGTGAGGTGTTTCAAAAAGACTGTCTTCAAGATCAGAAATTCTTTCTTCTGCTTGTTCTAACCTGCTGCTTAAGCTCTTGGTTGTGTTTTTTATTCCATTGAATGACTCCTTCAGTTTCATGAGTTCTGCCACCTTCTTTTTAAAAGTATTAATCTCTTCACAAATTTCCTCCTTCATATTCCTGGACAGCTTTGCTCACTTCATTGTGCTGTCTAACTATGCCTTGTATCTCATCGAGTTTCCTTAAAATTATTACTTGGAATTCTTTTTCAGTCATTTCAAGGGTTTCCTGCTCTATGGGGTCTGGTACTTCAGAGTTATTATATTCCTTTGGTGGACTCATATTTTCTTGATTTTTTGTATTTCTAGTATCTCTACCTTGATGTCTGGTCATCTGATAGAGACCAGATGCTCCTTCTGTTACTCTATTGTGGGCTTTGAGGAGAGAGACTCCTGTAGATGAGTTTTATATTTACTGTTGAGTAGGGTGTTTTGGCATTGGTTCCAGGGAGATGCAGTAGTGTAGTCTCCTTGTGGGTACTTCAGCTGTATTCAATGTTGTGGTTGCATGTGAGTGTCTCTGTGGCCTAGTCATTGGGGCACTTAGTGATTCCTTGCTGAAGTTATTGACACTGTGTTAGGGTCATAGAGGATGTGGATGAGATCTTGAGTTCTTGGGAGAAGCACTTGGATGCCATGTCACTCTTTCATTGGGGTAGGTGACCCTGGGTGGGCTCATTGGCATCCTGGCTAACATCTCATGAACCTGACAGGTATACTGGTAATTTTCCTCCTTACTCTGGCTATCCTGGGTATCTGCACTCTCCAGGTTCTGCGTGGGTGTCTCCCCAGGTCAAGACACTTGCATGGGCTGCCCACATAGCTCCCACCCCCAGGTTTGCTACCACGGGGGCAGCATAATTCCCTTTGTGGTTGGGCCAGTGGGTCAGGAGTCTGTGCTCACTTGCCTCCTTCCCTGTACTCTGTTGGTGACCTTTTTGTGTCAATGTAGTTGAGTGGTCAGTGGTCCACCTGCACAGTGACAGTGGCTGTTGCAGCTGCTGCTGTGGTGGCAGGCCACACCTGAGGCAACGGTGGCTGTGGTGGTGGTTTTGGTGGGCTGCCTGTGTTGTAGCAATTGCTCCAGTGGTGGTGGGCTGCTCATATAATGACTGTGGCTGCATGGCAGTGCCAGTGGTGGCAGTGACTGCAGCAGTGCTGTTTGGAGCAGCCACCCATTTGGCTGCAATACTGCAGCAGCTTCCCTACATTTGTGGTATCCTTGGCAACAGCAAGGTTACCTCATGGGAGTGGTAGCAGTGCTAATGGCTGCAACCGCCTCCCTCGTGTCTGTGGTGTCTTTGGCAGCAGTGGGATTACCTTGTGGTGGTGGTGGCTGCTGCTGCCACCTCCCTCAGGTCTGTGGGGTCCTCAGCAGTTGCAGCCATCTCCCTCATGTTTGTGGTGTCCTTGGTGGCAATGAGGTTACCTAGGGGTGGTGGCAGTGGTGGCATCTGCAGCTGCCTCCCTTCCGTCTGCAGTGTCTGCAGCTGCAGCAACAGGCCACTGCAGGACTGGACTGATGCTCTGCAGTGAGCTGCTCTGTGATGGGTGATGGTTCTGGGATTGGACAGTGGTTCCAGCGACTGTGAAGGTGCTGGTGGTGGGCCTGTTTCAATCTCCTTCTGTGGGAAGAACATGTCCTGAGCACCTCTGGTCCACCATCTTCCCAGAAGTCCCGAAGCATTTATTCTAAGTTCCATTCCCATGCCTGGCAGTCACTTGAATGTGTATGTTTAATGCAGTTACACATTATAGTAAGTAAGAATGGTGGAACTGGAAGAGAACTTGAAGATCATTTAGTCTACACTTTCATTTTACAGAGGGAGAAACTGAGGCCAGAGAGGCTGAGATGTGTTCAGGGTGCCCAAGCCCCATCCCAGTGTTCTTTCAGTAATTCATGAGGAAGTAATCACAAAGGTTTAAAAAGAAAAGTTAATAATTTCACTCCCATTTCCATTTATTCTTCTATGCTGAGACTATCTTTATGGTTTATTCAGATTAAACACTACTGAGATAGTATGAAAACTCATTATAATACTAATAACAACTTAACTTTGATAGCTAAGAAAAAAGAAAAAAAACCCAAAACAAAACCAAAGCCAACTCCAAGCTTTGATGTCATTCTCTCACACTTTTTGACAGTTTGTTGTTTCAAGTTACATCTTTTAATATTGCCTATCTCTTATATGGTGGTTGTATTCATTATTTTGTTAGGTTTGTCCTTTAGTCTTCATTCTAAGTTTATAAGTGGTTTGTTTATTCACCACCCTTACAACATTGGAGTATTCTGGGGTTGTGTGTGTATTTACTTTACTCGTGAGTTATGAACCTTCAGATGTTTTCTTGTTACACTTTAGCCTCATCTTCTTTCAGACCGAAGAACTGCCTTTCTTATAAGCATTTCTTATAAGGGAGGGCTAGTATAGATGAATTTCCTTAGCTTTTCTTTGTTTGGGAAAGACTTTTTTTCTCTCTCATATTTAAGGTTGGTTTTGCTGCGTACAGAATCCTTGTTTGACAATCTTTTTCCTTCAGTACTTTGCGAGTATCATCCTGTTCTCTCTGGCCTGTAGGGTTTCTACTGAGGGATCCTCTGAAAGAGGTATTGGGGCTCTGTTGAATGTTATGTGTTTCTTTTCTCTTGTTGCTTTCAGTATTATTTCTTTGTCTTTGGTTTTTGATAATTTGATTTTGATATGCCTTGGGGAGCTGCTCTTTGGATTGAATTTGATTGGTGACCTCTGAGCTTCCAGTATGTCTGTTGCCATCTCTCTCCATATTTTGAAAAATTTCATCCATTATTTCCTTAAATATGCTTTTTAGGTCTCTTCCTTTTTAATTTCCTTTGGGTACACCAATTATACAGAAGATATTTTGTTTGAAGGAATTCCATAATTGCTGCAATTCTGTTTCATTTTTTCTTATTCATTTTTATTTTTCTTTTGTGATTGGATAATGTCTTTTTTAAAAAATCGGTTATGAATATTCATGAGATACAAAGCTGATTGTCACCTCTCATGCCCAAGATGTGAAGGCCAGATTCATACTGGCAACATACCCATTACGAAAATTTGAGTTTGTACCCTGTATCATTCTCTCAATTATCCCCATCCTTCCTCCCCCTCCACATATCCCCCCCCACTCCACTTTGTAGCCCAAGTCATGTTCTCTCCCTCTGCAATAACTTCATATGTTCCATTTTTGAGCTCTCTGATTCTTTCCTCTGTTTGGACTAGTCTGCTTTTGAAGCTTTCTATCAAGTTTTTCAGTTCAGGTAACATATTCTTTATTTCTAGAAATTCTATATGGTTTTTAAAATTGATTACATTCCTTGGTCAAGTTGCTTGTTCTGCTCCTAGATTGTTTTTCAAATATTATTGAATTTTCTGTCTGTATTTTCTTGTGACTCTCTAAGCATCCCATTAAGAGGGTTATTCTGAATTCTCTGTCAGACATTTTATAAATCCACCCTTTTTCTAGGTCCATTGCTGATGCTTTGTTGGATTCCCTTGGTGGTGCCCTATTTCTCTGTTCTTTCCCTGTGTGTCTTTACATTGATGCCTGTGCGTTTGAGGATATATCTACCTCTTTTAGGCTTTATAGGTGTTCTTTTGTGGTGTTAGACCTTTACAGTTAATACCAGAAATTTGTCTCTGATCTATAATTATCTTTCTGTTCATCCTTGGGTTATTCTTTCCTCCCATTGCCTATGGCCCCTTGCTCCTATGTGGGACCAAGGGAAGCTTACAAGTGGCATTTCTGCCTCGGAGATGAGACAGTAATCTGTAATTAACAATGATTTACTGTATGTTAGCAAGCAATTAGAAGAAAGGAGATCAGGGGGCTGGCCCGGTGGTGCACTGCTACAGTGCGCCGCTTGGGAAGCGCGGTGGCACTCCCGCCGAGGGTTTGGATCCCACATACAGACCGGCCGCTCACTGGCTGAGCGAGGTGTGGGTGCAACGCCGAGGGTTGCGATCCCGTTGCTGGTCCCGGTCTGGTACAGGCGCGACACTGAGGGTTGCGATCCGTTGCCGGTCACGAAAAAAAGACAAAAAAGGAAAAAAAAAAAAAAAAAAGAAGAAAGATCAGATGTGCACATCACAAATAAATGATTAAATTTTGCAATAAAGAATATGCTAATTACCCTGATTAGATCATCACACATTGCATGTATGTATTGAAATATAACACTGTACCCCATGAATATGTACAATTAATATGTTTCAATCAAAAATTAAGAAAAAATTTTACATCGTCCTAATTTTCTTTTGATTTTTGACTGCATGCTGTATCATATCCCATTATTTAACTGTTCTGACTCCTTATATTTTTTTGATTTTTGTCACTAAGAAAAATCTGTTTATTCATTTATAAATTAACTGAAAAAATAAAATTGTGAATGTTAATTGTCTATAACATGTTTTGAAATATAAACACATTGCACGATGGCTAAATTGAGCTAATTAACATACACATTATCTCACATGTTTATTGGTTATTTCTGTGTGGTAAGAACACAAAATCTACTCTCAGCAATTTTCAAGAATACAGTACTTTCTTATTTTCATAGCAATTATTATATCATATACAAGTATTATTGTATTATAGCCACCATATTTTACAAAAAATCTCTTGAAACTATTCGTCCTTTGTAACTGAAATTTTGTACCCTTAGTCCGACATCTCTCCAATCTGTCCTCCCGCAGACCTTGGTAACCATCATTCAACTCTCTATTTCTATAGTTCAAATCTTTTAGATTCCACATATAAATGAGATCATACACTATTTGTCTTTTTGTGTCTGGCTCATTTCACTTAATGTAATGTCCTTCAGGTTCATGTGTGTTGTTGAAAATGAGAGAATTTCCTTCTTTTTAAAGGCTCAGGGGCCGGCCCGGTGATGCACTGGATAAGTGCGCCGCTTGGGAAGCGCGGCGGCGCTCCCGCCCGAGGGTTCGGATCCCACATACAGACTGGTTCCCGCTCACTGGCTGAGCGAGGCACGGGAGCAACACCGAGGGTTGCGATCCCGTTGCCGGTCCCCGGTCCGGTACGGGGGCAACACTGAGGGTTGCGATCCGTTGCCAGACACGGAAAAAAGACAAAAGACAAAAAAAATAAAAATAAAAATAAAAAAATAAAGGCTCAGTAGTGTAGTATACCACGTTTGTAATATACCACTTTTTTTTTTTTATCAGTTCATATGTTTAAGGACATTTAAGTTGCTTCCATATCTTGGCTGCTGTGAATAATGCTGTTGTGAAAACAGTAGTGCAGATATCTCTCTGACATACTAACCTCATTTCCTTTGGATATATACCTAGTATTGAATTTGCTGGGTTGAATAGGAGTTCTATTTTTATTTTTTGAGGAAATTTCATACTGCTTTCATAATGGCTGTCCTAATTTATATTCCCATTAACAGTGTGCAAGGGTTCTTTTTTCTCCTTATCCTCTCCGACACTTTTTATCTTTCATCGCTTTGATAAAAAGCCATTCTAACAGGTGTAAAGTGATATCTCATGGTGGTTTTAATTTGCTTTTCCCTGATGATTAGTGATAATGAACATTTTTCACAAAACTGTTGTCCAGTTTTATATATTCTTTTGAGAAATGTCCCTTCAGGTCTGTTTCCAACTTAAAAAATAAAAAAAAATATATTTGTTTATTATTATTATTTTACATTCTAAGATGTCATTGAGGAGCAGTTGGGGGGAGGGGGAGAGGGGAAAGGGGAGAATGATAGAGTGAGAGGAGGAGGAATGGGGGGCATGGTCAAGGCCCATGGCACACCCCTCATTCCAGCAGGGGAGCCCACAGGGCTTCTGGCAGCAACTCGGTCATTGCTGCCCATTTTTTAATCAGGTTATTTATTTCCTTGTTATTGAGCTCCTTATACAAAGGGACTTTAAAAAGTTCATGAAAGTTAGAATTAAAAGAGAAGAATAAAAAATGCAAGTTTTATTTTTCAACATTAGCTCCATCAAATTCAAGACACTTTTATAAGCAATGATACCAGTCATTTAGTCCATACCTAAATAACTGAGGGTCCTGGGAATTCAACCATGTCAATAAAGTCTTTATTACATTATCAAGAGAAGAAAAATCGGCGCCCTTTAAAGAATTTTTAAGATTAGGAAACAAAAAGAATTCAGAAGAAGCCAAATCAGGACTGAAGGATGGATGCCTAATGTTTCCCATCGAAACTCTGGCAAAATTGCCCTTGTTTGATGAGAAAAATGAGCAGCATGGTGTTGGAAACAGACTCTCTGGTGAAGCCTTTCCAGGCATTTTTTGTTAAAGCTTTGGCTAACTTTCTCAAAACACTCTCATAATAAGCAGATGTCATTGTTCCTTGGCCCTCTAGAAAGTCAACAAGCAATATGCCTTGACCATCACAAAAAACTGTTGCCATAACTTTTTCTCTTGACTGGTCCACTTTTGCTTTGACTGAACCACTTCTACCTCTTGGTAGCCATTGCTTTGGTTGTGCTTTGTCTTCAGGATTGTACTGGTAAGGCCATGTTTCATTGCCTGTTATAATTCTTCCAATAAATACTTTAGCATCTTCATCCCACTTGTTTAAGATTTCCATTGAAAGCTCTGCTCTACAAAAAAAATAAAGCTGGAGGCATAACACTACCTGACTTTAAACTAGACTACAAAGCTATAATAACCAAAACAGCGTGGTACTGGTATAAAAACAGACACATTGATCAATGGAACAGAATAGAGAATCCAGAAATCAACCCACACACTTACGGCCATCTGATCTTTGACAAAGGCACCAAGCCTATTCAATGGGGTCGGGACTGCCTCTTCAGCAAATGGTGCTGGGAGAACTGGATATCCATATGCAGGAGAATGAAACTAGACCCATACCTCTCACCATATACTAAAATCAACTCAAAATGGATTAAAGATTTAAATATACACTCTGAAACAATAAAACTTATTAAAGAAAACATAGGAGAAACACTTCAGCAAATAGGGCTGGACACAGACTTCATGAATACAACCCCAAAAGCACGGGCAACCAAAGGAAAAATAAACAAATGGGACTATATCAAACTAAAAAGCTTCTGCACAGCAAAAGAAACAATTAACAGAGCTAAAAGACAACAAACAGAGTGGGAGAAAATATTTGCAAAATACACATCCGACAAAGGACTAATATCCAGAATATATAAAGAACTCAAACAACTTTACAAGAAAAAAACAAGCAACCCAATCAAAAAATGGGCAAAAGAGCTAAGCAGGCATTTCTCTAAAGAAGATATACAAAAGGCCAACAGTCATATGAAAAAATGCTCAACATCACTCAGCATCCAGGAAATGCAAATCAAAACCACACTGAGATACCATCTCACCCCAGTGAGGATGGCTAAAATCCAAAAGACTTTGAACGATAAATGCTGGCGAAGTTGTGGAGAAAAAGGAACTCTCATACATTGTTGGTGGGAATGCAAAATGGTGCAACCCCTATGGAAAATGGTTTGGAGGTTCCTCAAACAGCTGAAGATAGAGCTACCATACGATCCAGCTATCCCACTACTGGGAATATACCCAAAGGAATGGAAATCATCAAGTCGAAGGTATACTTGTTTCCCAATGTTCATTGCAGCACTCTTCACAATAGCCAAGAGCTGGAATCAGCCCAAATGTCCATCATCGGATGAGTGGATATGGAAAATGTGGTATATCTACACAATGGAATACTACTCAGCTATAAAAACGAATGAAATACTGCCATTTGCAACAACATGGATGGACCTTGAGAGAATAATATTGAGTGAAACGAGTCAGGCAGAGAAAAAGAAATTCCACATGTTCTCACTCATTGGTGGGAGCTAAAAAATAAACAAATTAATTCACCCACATACACACAAAAAAAAAAACGGGGGGGGGGAAGAAGATATAACAGCTATACTTTTTTGAAGTTGTTACAACAAGCAAACGGACAGGACATTCTTGGGGGGCAGGGGAGAGAGGGAGGAGGGTGGGAGCTGTCGGTGATGGGCTATAATAATCATATACATTGTATATTGACAAAATAAAAATTAAACGAAAAAATAAAATAAAATAAAATAAAACAAAATAAAATAAAAAAAAAAAAAGAAAGCTCTGCTCTTCTCTAATCTAATTTGGGTGCCAAAACTGTCGAAAGTTTGAGTGGGAAAAAAAATTGATTGGAAAGTTTGCTCAACTGTAATTTTTCAGTTGGATTTATGTAAACTGAACCAATTGAGATGATTATGGTGTTGGATATTGTTTCTGCTGTTAATCATCTGTCGTCTTTAATTAGGGCATGAACAAAATTAATTTTTTCCTTGCAAATTATTACAGACGGTCTGCTGATGTGGGCTTCATTTTCAACATTGTCTCATCCCTTCTTAAAACAAGGTATCCAGTTGTAAACTGCTGATTTCTTTGCAACATTGTTCCTACAAACTTTGTAAAGCATCAGATATTTCAGTATTCTTTCACCCAGACTTCACCATAAATTCTATGTTTGTTACTGCTTCAATTTTAGAAGAATTCATGTTGTTTTTGTAGGGAATATTTTCAAACTGATGCCTTATCCTTTTTAGTGCCTCAAACTGAGTTCTGTTCAGACTTGTTATAACATGTTAGTATGAGTTTATTTTTTTATTTTTTATTTTTTTTCCTAATTTTATTTTGTAGTATGAGTTTATTTTTGTGCAAAAAGTTTTTGTGATACATGCATAGTGTTTTAACAACATATATTTACCATGAACTTTTTGAAGACCCCTGGTATATTCTTGATATTAACCTCATTGGATGACTTGTTTGCAGATATTTTTCCCCCACCCTGTGGGTTGTCTCTTCACCTTTGTTAATTGTTTCTTTTGCTTTGCAGAAACTTTTTAGTTTGATGTCATCCCATTTGCCTACTTTTCCTTTTGTTGCTTGTGCTTTTGGGGTCACATCAAAAAACTCATTGTTCAGACCAATGTCCTGGAGCTTTTCCCCTACGTTTTTTGAAACCAAGTTTTCATTCAGTTGATTTTTAAAATTGTTTTTTAGTCCCTATTTTATTTATTTCTGCTCTGATATTTGTTAGTTTCATTTTTCTGCTAACTTTGGGCTGTTTGTTATATTGTTCATTTGAGATATTTAAAAATTTTTGTTATAGGCATTTATTGCTATACTTTTCCATCTTAAGACTGCTTATGCTGCATCCCATAAACTTTTGTGTGTTGAGTTTCCATTTTCGTTTGCTTCAAGGCACTTTTTGATTTCCTTTTTGTTTTATTCTTTTTTTTTCCTTTTTGTCTTTTTTCGTGTCTGGCAACGGATCGCAACCCTCAGTGTCGCGCCTGTACCAGACCGGACCGGCAACGGGATCGCAACCCTTGGTGTTGCGCCCGCACCTCGCTCAGCCAGTGAGCGGGAACCGGTCTGTATGTGGGATCCGAACCCTCGGCGGGAGCACCGCCATGCTCCCAAGCGGCGCACTGTAGCAGTGCGCCACCAGGCCAGCCCTTGTTTTATTCTTTGACCTTGTATTTAGGTGCTCTGATTTTGGGTGCATATATATTTACAATTGTTATGTCTTTTGAGGAATTAACCACTTTAATTATATAAGAACCTTCTTTATCTCTTTTTATAGTTATTGACCTGGAGCCCATTTTGTCTATAATTATAGTTATCCCTGCTCTCCTTTGTTTTTGATTTGTGTGTAATATCTTTTTCCATTTCTTCACTTTCAGTCTATGTGTGTACTTACTGGTAAAGTGAGTCTATTGTAGACAGCATATGGTTGACTCTTGTTTTTTATTCTTTCATCCACTCTGTCTTTTTATTGGAGAATTTAGTACATTTATATTCAAGGTAATTATTTATAGGTAAGAAGTTGCTACTGGCATTTTGTAATTTGTTTTTTGGTTGTTTCAGAGATCTTTTATTTGTTTCTTTTTCTCTCATTGTCTTCTTCCTTTGTGATTTGATGGTTTTCTGTATGCATTGAATTCTTTTGTTTTATATTTTGTGTAACTACTATAGGCTTTTATTTGTGATTATTGTGAGGCTTACATAAAACATCACATACTTAAAACAGGCTATTTTAAGCTTATAACAATTTACCTTTAATTGCAAACAAAACCTCTATACTTTCACTGTTTCTACTCCACCTTTTATGATTTTGATGTCAAAATTTAACATTAAAAAAAATACAGGGTTTCTGTTGAGAAACCCACCAACAGCTGTATCGAGGTTCCCTTGAATGTCATATCTTTATTATCTCTTGCTGCTTTTAGTATTCTTTCTTTGTCTATGATTTTCAATAATTTGATTATAATGTGTCTTGGTGAGCTCTTTGGGTTGAATTTAATTGGAGACATCTGAGCTTCCTGTACCTGGATGTTGTCATTGTACCCTAGATTTGGTAAAATTTCAGTCATTTTCTTAAATATGCTTTCTGGGCCTTTTTCTCCCTCTTATTCAAAAGCTTCTGTTATGCTATGGCTAGGTCTCATGATGGTATCCCACAATTCCCATAGGCTCTCTTTATTGCTTTTATTCTTTTTTCCCTATTACTCTGACTGGATAATTTCAAACATTCTATCTCTATATTCACTGATTCTTTAGCTTCTTCAGATTTGCTAGTGAAGTTTTCTGTGGAGTATTTCAGTTCAATTATTGTATTCTTTTTCTCTGGGATTTCTATTTGTTTCTTAAATGGTTTCTATTTCTTTGTCAAACTTTTCATTTTGTTCATGAATTGTTTTCCAGATTTCATTTAATTTCCTATCTATATTTTCATGTAGTTCCCTGAACTTCTTTGAGAAGATTATTCTGAATTCTTTTTTAGTGATTTTATAGATATCCATTTCTTTGGTGTCCATTATTGGAGCTTTATTATTTTCTTTTGGTAGTTTCGTATTTTGCTGATTTTTCATAATCCTTGTGCCCTTGCATTGGTGCCTGTGCATTTGAGGAAATGGCCACCACTTCCAGCCTTTTCAGGTGTTCATTGGTGATGGTAGACCTTCACTATTTAATCTAGTCTGGGATTCTGGATGGGCCAGCTGGTAGCAACCCAGATAGATAGGCTTTGCTGTTGGCTTGCATAGTTGGGATGGACTGCTACCTGTGCTTTGGTGCTGAGTGGAGGTGCTGGCTGTGCTCCACAGTTTGATGAGACCACTGGCTGGACTCTGCAGTCAGGTGGAGCTGCTGGTTGGGCTTTGAAATAATCACTTCTAATCAGGCAGTATTGCAGGTTGTTTTCCCTACCTGAATGATACTGAAGTTTATAATCTGTAGTTGATCAGGGCTGTGTGGTAGACTCTGAGGCTGCGTGAAGTGTCTGTGTTGCTGTTCAATCACTCAGGCAATGTTCCACAGCGTGCCTGGACATGAGCTTGCCTCCCAGTCTAGTGAAGGCTTAAGCAGCTCTGTGGTTTGACAAGGCTGCTGTTTGATCATTGGGGTTGATCAAGGTCAGATGTTTCCCTCGGCACATATTCACTGGCTTTCTCTTACCTCTTGGCTTGGGAAAGGCTTAAGGAGAGCACCAGAGCATGGCTGGGTTGCCACTTGGCTGCTGGGCCTGAGTGGGGCCAGATGGTTCCTCCACAGATCATCACTGATCTATCCTTGCTTTCCAGCCCAAGGAAATTTCAAGAAGAGCACCAGGGCTGGATGGGGAAGCTGGCTAGAGACTGGAACCTGGCAGACCTGTTTATTGTGCTTTCTGCAGAGTGGCATTGCTAGCTAGCTTTTCTAGTGGGGTGCCTCTACTGGCTGGAATGCAGAGCCACTGACCAGATCTGTGCACTGGGTGCTGTGATCCCCATCCTGACTCATTGTTTCTGAGGGACCCCAGGTAGTTTTGCCCTGATGGTACCTCCAATGTTTCCTGTGGGGTAAGATAAGGTCATGCCTCCTGCGAAGGGTTCCAGAATGGTGGGGAACCTGAATGTATTCCTCCAACTCTCTCCATTGTAGAAACCATGGGACTTGGGGAGTATTCTGTGTGTATTGCTGTGCTGGCTGAGGAGGGGAGAGGTGATGTGGTCAAAGTGAAATCATTCCTCTTACCTTTCAATGTGGCTTTTCTCAGTTCTGTGGTCCAAGAGAGTGTCTCAACATCCCTCCTGGGTTCTGGGATGTCACGAAGGTATTGTTTTCTGTGGATAGTTGAAGTTGAACCTCTATGAGGGGGAGTGAAGTGAGAGAACTCCCACCTCAACATCCTGCTGATGTCCTTTCTCTGGCTACTTTTAACAATTTATCATTAATTTTTTTTTCTTTTGTCTTTTTTCGTGTCTGGCAACGGACCGCAACCCTCAGTGTCGCGCCCGTACCGGACCGGGACCGGCAACGGGATCGCAACCCTCGGTGTTGCCCCCGCACCTCGCTCAGCCAGTGAGCGGCCGGTCTGTATGTGGGATCCAAACCCTCGGCGGGAGCGCTGCCGCGCTTCCCAAGTGGCGCACTGTAGCAGTGCGCCAGCGGGCTGGCCCAGATTTATCATTCATTTTCAATTGTGTGCTTTGGTATGATTATTTTGATTGGGGCTTGGACTACTTGGCATTTGTTAAACTTCTATCATTTGTGGGTTTACAATTTTTATAAATATTTGGCCATTATTTCAATAAATTTTTATGACCGTCTCTCTTCTTTCTGAGACTTCAATTACTTATTTGTCAGGCCACTTACTATTATCCCACAACTCACTGAGGGTTTGTTCATTTTGTTCTGATGTTTTCCTTTCTATACTTTACATGGACCTTTTTTAAAAATTGATTTTATTGTTATGTTTTCAAGTTCATTGTTTTTTTCTTCCATGTCAAATATTCTTTTGAGCTCATCCAGGGAAATGTTCATTTCCTATTTTGCATTTAAAATTTTTTTCATGATTTTTATATTGTTCTTTTTTCTATCTTTCACTTCTTGACTAATGAACTTGTTTTGTAATCTTCAGCTTATTAAGCATATTCATAAAAGTTGTTTAAGCATCCTTGTCTGCTAGTTCCATCATCTGTAACATTTCTGGGTCTGTTCCTATTAACTTATTTCCCCCCTCAACATGGATCAAATATTTTTGCTTTCACATATGTCTAGTAATATATATATATATTTTTAAAATATGACCGGTAAGGGGATCTTAACCCTTGACTTGGTGTTGTCAGCACCACGCTCAGCCAGTGAGCAACCGGCCATCCCTATGTGGGATCTGAACCCGGGGCCTTGGTGTTATCAGTACCGCACTCTCCCGAGTGAGCCACGGGCTGGCCCTCTAGTAATATTTTATTGTATGCCAGACATTGTAATTTTACATTTTTGAGTGCTGGTTTTTGTTGTATTTCTGTAAGGAATGCTGGACTTTTACTGCTGAAATTAAGTCACAAGTGAATTAGTTTGATCTTTTTCAAGCTGTTTTCAAAACTCTTTAAGTGTGGGATACAATAGCCTTATTTCAAGGCTAATTTAGCTGTACATATAGAACCTGGGCCCCTTGAAGTTTCTACTGAATGCTCTGTGTATGAAAAAGTCTCTCCACATTGGCTGGAGGGAGCTCAAACAATTCCTGATTCAGTGTGAGTGCAGAAAACTATTTTTCATACAGGTCTCCAGCATTTTTTCCCCATAATAAGATGTCCTTTCCTCATAGGGCTCTTATCCTGTGATGAACAGATTGATACTCAGCCAAAGCCTGAGATTACTATGCCAATAAATATAATTCTTTTTTTTTTTCAGGTTTTTTGTTTGTCAATATACAATGTAGTTAGTTATTGTGTCCCATCACCGAAACCCCCCTCCCTCCTCCCTCTCCCCCCTCCCACCCAGATGTGTCCCCTCCATTTTCTTGTTGTAAGAACTTTAAAAAAAAAAAAGTTGTGGTTTTTAAATCTTCCTCTGCCCCCCCTCCCCGTTTTTTTTGTTGTTGTTGATGTTGTTGTTGCTATTTGTTTGTTTTTGTGTGAGTGTGTGTGAGAGTGTGTGTGTGTATGTGTGTGTGTGTGTGTATGTGTGTGAATTGATTCATTCACCTTAAGCTGCCTCCAATAAGTGAAAACATGTGGTATTTCTTTTTCACTGCCTAACTCATTTCACTTAATA